>NW_014577547.1:183490-187923 GCF_000485595.1 Priapulus caudatus | reverse complement strand
CTCTCTCTCTCTCTCTCTCTCTCTCTCTCTCTCTCTCTCTCTTTCTTCCTCCCTCATTCTTTCTTTTTTCCTCTCTCCCCTCTCCCCACCCTCTCTTTCTTTCTTCTATCCTTCATTCTTTCTTTCTCCCTTTCTCCCCCGCTCTTCTTCTTTCTTTCTTTCTTTTTTCCTCTCTCCCCTCTCCCCACCCTCTCTTTCTTTCTTCTATCCTTCATTCTTTCTTTCTCCCTTTCTCCCCCGCTCTTCTTCTTTCTTTCTTTCTTTTTCCCTCTCTCCCCTCTCCCCACCCTCTCTTTCTTTCTTCTATCCTTCATTCTTTCTTTCTCCCTTTCTCCCCCGCTCTTCTTCTTTCTTTCTTTCTTTTTCCCTCTCTCCCCTCTCCCCACCCTCTCTTTCTTTCTTCTATCCTTCATTCTTTCTTTCTCCCTTTCTCCCCCGCTCTTCTTCTTTCTTTCTTTCTTTTTCCCTCTCTCCCCTCTCCTTCTCTCACTCCCCTTCTCACTCTCCTCCTCTCTCGCATCGTACCTTGCCAGCACCGTGCTGTGGTGGTCGCCCCACTTCGTGTCGGTGATCGCATCTCCGTTGGGAAGGCATCTCGGACGACGGTCACTGCTGTCCACCTCGCTCCGCCAGGGCACCATGCCGCCCCGATGACCAGCACTGGCCGCCTCGCACACGGACGCAGCGAGGGCGCGCGCACGCAGCAGCAGCACGGGCGTGTTTGTACAGCCTGCTTCCATTCACGTGGAAACAATGCGAGAGCAGCCCAGCACACGCGTGCAGGGTGACCGCGTATCGTCCGCCGCTGCTTCCTCTAAACGAATTGTTACGACTTGCACGCGCCCAGCTCGAGTTGTAAATCTATTTTGTAATAAGCGGGAGAGGAAGCTGCGCTTGCCGATCGGATGTGATCGCGTGCAAAACACTCGCTAACTACTGCCGTCCCTACAGTACGGCTGATGATGCGATTACCATTCGGGCAGCCGCTGATTTAATGTTATTACGCACGCGTGGCGGTGATCTGGCAGCGTGCGGCGGCAACACAAGCTGTCGCGACGCACCGAGAGCAGCTACAGGCCGACGTCACAGCTTCGCGTGTCATATGCGCCGCGCGTGCTCACGACGGCACGTGTGACTGAGACGCCATTCGTTGCCTGCTCCCATCGAGTACTCGCGCATGCGCCTCCGCGTAAGAGCCGCATATGTCTCTCGCGCGTCTCTCTACGGGCGTTGTTACGTGTGACGAGAGAACTTCATCGCGCCGCTAGCAGAGACATAGATAGATAGATAGATAGATAGATAGATAGATAGATAGATAGATAGATAGATATCGAGCATTTTGTAATAACACTCCCCCGACTCCCTCCCTCCATCCATCCCTGCCTCATGCACACACCGCCTAGAGCCGATAATGTAGGAATTGCAACTTTCCCTCTCGATGTGAGCCCGGGCAGCATAATGATATCGTAAATCCCTACGTACGGTGTATGTGTTGCAGAATTCGCGAGCATACCCCCACCGGTATTGTGACCGTGATGAAGCATGCACGGCGGCATCCGTCGCTTGTCGCGCGGTATCGTGTCGCAATCGACGCCGTCGCTACACACAGTAACCTGGTTATAGTCAGTAGTCGTGTACAGCTTCCCAACGCACATGCGGACGGGTGCGGTCATGATCAGGCGGCGCGCGTGCCCCAGCGATAATAATTATTCTCATGAAAAAAATCCGCCGCTTATTGCGTTCGAATCCGAAATTGATTGCGAAGCCGGAATTGTGTGCGACCTGCTTATGTGGTCACCGACCGCCGCTCATTCACGGCTGGAGTGACGCATTCGCGTATGGAAAAGGCGCAGTGGCAGGGCAGGGACACGATGAGTGGGTTGGGTTGACGTGAAAGGCGAGGCAATGACTGATATTATGACGTAGAGAGCCAGGCGTACCGGTAATGTTCTTTGTGGCGAGATTGGGTGGAGGTGAATGGTTAGGCAATGATCGTACGGCGAGAGAATAATGTAACGACGTAGAGCGCTGGATGTACCGGCAATAGATAAGGTCCATTGCTGCGAGAGTTGAGAGAGGTAAATTGTAGATATAATGACAGATTCAACGGTGTAAAGAGAAAGTGAGGGAGAGAGAGGGAATGATAGGGAGAATGACAGAATCAGCCACTGTGATGGTGACTATGTATGACAGACATGAAGTCATCATAATGAAGGTTTATTGCTTATAATGGCGTCAATTACTGAATTGGATGTGGCTGCCGCCAGTGATATAGTAGACGACCATGTGAAGCCATTTATAGGCTTTCCTTTTACACGAGACGTAACAAACAGCTCACAGGAATATGCGCATGCTTACGCACATGCTTATGTCAGCCAATTGATCCTGAACGGGGTACTGTCGAAACATCCACATAACCCTAATACTATTCCCAATCTAATTCTCACCCGAACCCAAATCCCTAACCTAACCCTAATTCTAACACCAGTTAAGGCCGCCGCACACCAGCCGATTTTACAAATGATGAAGCGATGAAGCGATGAAGCGATGAAGCGATGAAGCGATGAAGCGATGAAGCGATGAAGCGATGAAGCGATGTAGGTGTGCGGCGGCCTTAAAATCGGTTCATCGGCTCATCGGCTCATCGGCTCATCGGTTCAAAATCAAACATGTTTGATTTGGAACGATCACCCGATAAAAATAAAATCGTCTACAAATGAACGCGCACACCTACCCGATATCGGCTGATTTCTATCGGGCCGATCAAATCGCGTGAAAAATCGGCTGGTGTGCGGCGGCCTTTATGAAAGATAGATAGATAGATAGATAGATAGATAGATAGATAGATAGATAGATAGATAGATAGATAGATAGATAGATAGATAGATAGATAGATAGATAAAAAAGAGAGATGTGGGGAGAAAGCGAATTGATAAAAAGGGAAGGTATTAGCAAAGTGATTACGTTCTTTTTTAAATTAGCGCTCCCTCAATTATTCCGACATTCATCCGTGATAAGTAAATAACCATCGATGCATTTAATTTTTCTCGATGGCTCCTCACGCACGCTCTCGCGGACGCTCATCGTCGCAGCTGATTGCATATTAGCGGGGCCGTGTGCTTGCGCGTTGGCGTTGTAGCGGACTCGTCGCGGCGCGGGTTAAACTTACTATTGCGAGATTTTTGCTCAACAAAACTAAATATAGCTGAATATAGTCTCACCTGACAGCGGAAATATCATTGATTACACCAACATCAAAAACACTAAGATTTTATGCAGTTATAGCATAGAAAAATGGATTTGACCACATCATACCAGCAATAAATTTTATCGTATGCCGACTCTCAAAATCACAAATGGTGCCTTCAAACCAAGTGCATAATTAAAACAAAAGGGCGTGCAATTCTGTGTGGTAAATATTATTGAGTTTTTATGTCAATAATTCAGAGCACTCTCTGTCATTGTCATTCCCGTGTTACTATCTGACTGGTAATCCACAAGCTTCTCTAATAACAGACTTTACGCGGGCTTAGTACTACACTCCTGTTACGCTAGTATGAACGTCTGTGTTTACACTCTGACCTGATTTCTGCGGTGCGACTATAATTATGCATTACTGCATCGTGATAGATGTCTCGCTCTACCGCGAGAAAGTCCGAGAGTTCGCAACGGTAAACATAAACAGAATGCAAAATTGTAATCGTGCATGATTTGGTGAATACAATGGTTCTAAGACATTTCATCGTTACACTAGACAATTGCTGTTACTCAATCAATAACGGTAGGTATCAGGATAGTGGGGAAAACACTGGAAAACTCTCGAAATAGTTACTTTAACTTTTATTGACTTTGCGTTATGTCGGCACTCGTAGATTTCGCTCTGAGCACGGCGGCGCGTCGCGTTTCATTGCCGAGCTACTCGTTGTCGACGCGTATACACGTCGTCAATCAATCAGCCGTGTATGCACCCCGTCCATCATGCCGTATACGCCTGGATGATCTCAATATTATAATGTAATCGTTATATTTGCGCCTACCACTAACATTCACATCTCCGTCGCTTTGCAGCTGTCTCCCCCCCTCCATTACGTCGTCACAGATGCTGCTGTGATGCGCTGATGAATGCACTCTAATCGCGTTAATTGCATCCGCGTATTAATTGCAGACGCGGCTGGTTCACGTGTGCCGTGGTTGCTATGGCATAGCATCTGCCGTCTCGTCATCATCGCGCTATGTCAGGTGACCGCAGCAACGATAACAGCAGGTGACACGCGTGTCGGACTTCTAACACACACACACACACACACACACACACACACACACACACACACACACACACACACACACACACACACACTACACACACACACTACACTACACACACACACACACTACACACACACACACACACACACACACACACACTACACACA
>NW_014577547.1:172875-183475 GCF_000485595.1 Priapulus caudatus | reverse complement strand
TCGATTAATTTGGGCAACTCATTATTTCCGCTAATACGATTTGTTAGGAAATATACAATCTAAACCATTTTACAAAGTATATGAGCTCTAAATTGCTTTCCTCAGATTCAAACGTCATAGACAATATTTACCACTGTACGACAAGGCATTGCCGTTATTAAAAGCGGAAATGGTTTTTGCACCGATGTTAGTTGCTCGTGCCAGAGAAGCAGGTAGTTATCCAAATATTCCCAATTCGTCACAGGATAGTGTGTGCAAACACATGTCGTTATGCTGTTCGGCGTCTATAAAACACACAAAATTGGCGGTTCAGCGGTTAGGCGGTTCCTATATTACTAGAATCCCGTGAGTATCTGTCTGGAGCCTCAACCTGCTCGTCTAGCTAACTGGTATTACAGAAACCAGTATTACAAAATCCAGCGCATTCACAACTTTAAACTTTGGAAATTATATCGATGCAAAATCTCGTTTAAAATATCCAAAGTGTTTGTTTTTAGCATTGTGTCTGCCTATAAAGAGACCTAGTAATAGCTGTGTGAATGAATTTTAAATATTAGAGTATTCATATATATTATTATATAATATGTTACTAGCGGGATACCTGGGTTACCGGGGGAAATCGCGTTGCGTCACATTCAAATGGTTCGAAAGCGGAAAAATACCACAACAAATCGTAACTATCTATCTATCCATGCATCATCATCTATCGCATTCCATTGCCATCTATCCCATTCCCATTTACACCGCATTGCCATGCCATGCCATGCCATGCCATGCCATCGTCATTTTTTTTCCATCCATGCCATCGCATGCCATCCACTCCATCCCATCCAATCCCATCCCAAACAATAAAAATAATAAGAAATCTCTAATACGATTTTTAAAAGACATTAAAATAAAAAAGTAAAAAATAAAAAAATAATTTAAATTAAAATTATATAAGGAATATAATATATTTTGATTCCTACATAGGCCTTCCGTGAATGTTCTCCCGTCAGTTTGCGCTTTATTATCATTACATAGTTTATTCTGGATGTTTACTTAAAAGTGGAAATGTAGTAAAAATTAATTTTGAATTAACGGTTGAAGTGGCAGAAGTACATACTAAACAGTCCAAAAGTAAAGAAACAGAATTTCAGAGTCGGGATACGAACAGAATTAATGTTTTGGAGTCCGATGCTTTATGCATTCCGGCACTGTGGCAGTATGATTTACATAATATGATTAAACGTTGGGGATGGACAACAGATATCCCTCGTGCTTTTATAGATTTAGCTGGACAGATTTCAAGGTTTCCTCGCCCAAATCAATTCGGAGTTACATCTTCTTCCAAAGTTTGAGAGGCAGGATACGGATCATTGTCGACACTGTGGTGTACGCTTTTCACGCCCACTGCACCCTCCGATTTTTAGCCGAATGTCTTACTTTATAGTATAGATATAAGATATGTAGTAGGATATAACATTCTCTGATTATATCTTACACGAATTGATCTCTACATAGTCTTTCTTTGTCGTCTGCTACCAAATCGGGTCACCGCCGTGACATGGGCTCAGAATACGGATTCCTGCCACTCAATCTCGCATCACTCGTCGTTTCCTGGTCGTCTTGACTGAAAAGTTTTGCGTTCAATCAAATTAAACACTAGCTTCTAAGATTAAGAAGACTTACACGGGATGCAAATGCTGACCATATTCGAGGCAACACGTTTTGTGAACAAAGATTGAGACAGGACTTGGGACAGAAGTCAGTAAAACTGAAAATAATATGGAACGCACATTCAACATCGTACCCCTCTGTTCGTTCCTGCTGCGACACTGTAGATCAACTTTCTTCAGTAAACCCTTATGTAAAACTAAAGCGACGCCCCTCACTCGCCGCGGCGACCGTGTGGCTGTGGTATGATAAAATATATATAGAGCTATATATATATCTATAGTCTTATATAATATATATTATTATCATAGTAGGTAGTTAGGGACTATTTGTGAATTGTGCTTCATATTATTTTCAGTTTTATTTACTGACTCTGTCCATAGTTGCCCTGCTGCATGTAGGCGTTGTACTTTCGGTTCCTGGTCCCCTAGATAGAGAAATCCGCTTTAGACGATACGCTTTATTATTCTGTGTATCTGAGTCTGTCTGCAAGAGTTTTTTCTATGCTTACTGTACTCCTGTTTAGATGCATTCAGACTATATAGGTCCTAATCCTTTACCAATATTGACCATTGTCATTCGAACTTTCATTTCCGGTCGTGTTTCTTGTTTCTGCGCGGGCCCTCCATCTCATGCACACACTCATCGCGTACATACCTGCTTGGTAACCTACATACCAGTGTTACCCGCGTATCTTGCATAGTTCTCCCCATAGATAACTCGGCTAATGCTTCTTACATATAGTACCATTGCTATAGATCACACCCTATCAGTGTTCAGCTTCTCACATGCAGTGTATATTGCTATACAGTTACTACAAACAAATACAAATTGCGCATATGTACTTATATATACACGCTGCGCACACACGATCATGTAACCACACACACACACCACACACACACAAACCACACAAACACAACACACACACCACACACACACACACACACAAACACACACACACACACACCAACAGTAACTCCAACACTTGTGTTATTTCCTGTGATAATGACCTAAACGTATACATACGGTACCTGTATACATGACGTAACTAATACAATACGTCCTGTATACCAAGAGTGTATATAGAAGATTACTCTGTTGATGACTCTTGTTATGTTACTCTTTGTGGTATAGTAACTGTGCCAATCGTACCTGTATACATGACATTAACTTGTGCCAAATCGCTAACTAACTACGCGGACGTACTGTGCAATACGTACCTGTATACATGAGCGTAACTATACAATACGTACTGTGCACGTCATGTAACAGTACTATACGTACACCTGATACGTGACCGTAAACTGTGAATATGCGTACCTGCTATCATGGCGAACTGACAATACGTACCTGTATCATGACTAAAGCTTATACAATCGTACCTGTGCACGTCATGTAACAGTACAACTACGCTTACGTACCTGTATACATCACGTACCTGTACAATACGTACTAACCTGTGCACATCACGTAACAATACAATACGTACGTACCTGTTTACATCACGTAACTGTTCAATACGTACCTGTATCGCGTCACTCTGCATTACGCACCTGCACAAATTGACGGCGAACTCATACCTGCAATCGTTGTGCACATTGCTTACCTTCGCTGAAGAACCTGTATCCGTTTGCACAGTCATGTCAATAAGCGAGACGAGGGACGACCGTCACCCGACGCACGCACAAGCATCGCCCGTAAGCCGAAAATATCTCCGCTAATCGCAGTCAGAGATGAAAGTTTGCTTTCGCTTACGGCTGTGTGCGTCAGCTGTGCAGCCGAACCGCGAGACAGCGATATGTGCACGCGCGTCGTCTATCTCTGCAGACACGAAGCCGACACGAACAACCCCGAAGGAGAACTCTCTCTATGAAATGCGGCCCGTGGGTTGTGAGAACATCGGTTCTGAGTCGACGCGCGCGAGTTAATGAGAGCGAAAGGCCACGCCTACCCCTTCAGCGCGTGATTCGCGGGCAAATGCACGCGGCGTGTGCCGGCGAGCCAACGCGGATAGCGGTAGTCTTCCTATACGTCAACGCGTTTTCTCGGAACGCGTTTTAGGCGAGAAACGGGTTTGAATCACCCCGATGTCGCCCCCCCCCCCTCCGCCACCGCCGCGACAAATAAATGACCACAGACGGACAGGCGATCATTCAACGTCACGCAAAATCGACCGTCTCCCGACGGACCGACACGACGCAAATGCGAAGTAGTTTTTTTTCTCTGCGAATATAACGCGTTATAACGCACAAATAGACGCCTCCCGCGTGCCGTGATCAGCGACGAATTCCGAACGAGCGCGATGTCCTGTTACGTGATCCGCGACACTGTCACAACATCTCCGGATCACACTGTGAAAGCTGTCACCGCTGAGCACGCCCGTCGATACCGACGCCCGCTGAGTGACAGCCTCAAGCCTGGGATGACACGGGGGAGCTGAGCGTAGCGGCGCGTTTCCAGTGTTCTCCTCGCGTTGCATGATTAACATTTAATGCGAGCTCGTAGCACGGCTCCCTTCCATTCTCGTAGATATATCTGCCGCGAATGACGTGGTTTTAGAATCACGTTCGATCACAATCTCAATCGATTAATTATTCGTCACTCGCACGCACGCACGCAACGCACCGCACGCCACGCACGCACGCACGCACGCATGCACGCACGTACGCGGCCACCAAACACAATATGCTCATATCGTGCACGTATAATTTATATATTAACTATATATATGTATATAATACTATATATATAGTAATAGTTAGGATTGCGATATTCACTGTTGTCAGATATAAGATACGAAACTCGCGCTATAACTCACGGCGAAGACCAGACGCAGGAATCCGGAACGCTTCCTCGCGATTGCTGGAGCGACGAAGTTGCGAAATCAACCTGTTTGATTCTTGTGCCAACTCGTTGCTACGAGTTTGCAGTTGGCCTTCCCGCGCTAGAATCGCAGCCGATTTGCCATGAGAAAGTCAGTTCTGCGCTAGGCTTAAGGCTAGGCTTAAGGTTAAGGTACACGAACGTAACACCGGTGCATTTATATCGGCCAGCGCGCTGCGACCCGATCTAGGTCCAGGACAGCAGTAAGATTATGGAGGACGGGGCACCTAAATTATTAAAGCGAGGGACTGAGATAGATCCAGAAAGGTCCAAAGTTCGATGACAGATTAGCCAGAAGAAATTCCTCAATTTTACGATCATAGAGGAGCCTGGAGCTGGTGTATAGCGCATTATCACATAGCCGTTGTTTTTAATCTAACTCCCAGTAATTTCGACAATCATTATCTCGTTTCGATAACATACCAGGGATTGCTGCGATTCATACGAACTATATGTGCATACATCGTCGCACATTGTGTGCGTCGAAATGTTATACAATTGTACATGCTTTATCGAAAGAAAACCGAGTACGCGTTTAGTATTAACCACTAGATGCCCTGGACGTCTGTTTCCGTCCGTGCGTTTCTATTCGTCTACTATTACAGGTGTGACTATATTGTTTTGTATATTTCGCATTATGTGATATTTTTTAATCACTTAGCTAATTTTATTTATCATCGTCACACACGGACTAACGTCATTTCGCGTGAGAGCAGTCCCTCGCTCTGCCGTTTTGGGAGTCGCGGCCCGTTTGGACTCTACTTGATAAAGCTTTATTTCGTGCATTTGAATGGAAACCATGCAGAGATTGGAGAAACCTGCGCGCGCACCTGCTTTCCGCAAGCGAGAGAGAGAGAGGTAGGGTGTGAGCAAGAAACTGACAGGGAGAGAAGCAGGGAAGGAGATTAAAGTACGGACACAGAGTGCGTGAAGAAGAGAAGGCCCTGCTTCGCCAGCTAGAGAGAGAAGCCGCCGAGGGAGAAGGGAGAGGAGGAAGCGAGACGGACTGCAAGTGTAATAATTCAGATAGCGAAAGAAAACGGACGGAGATTGAGTATCTCAGACGACCATAGCCCCGAAATATGACAGGAACCTCACAAGCCACAATTGGTCGTATTGCATATCCTGATCTTCTTGCAGCTACGGCCGCTACCTTTCGCTCAAAATGAAAGGAGAGAGTCGACTGGCCGCGGCGCTTTCTGCCTCTTTTAGGATACACACACAGGCATACGTACTCGTGCTCTGCGCATGCGTCTCTCATCTCGTGCTCTCTTCTCTCCTCTCTGCGTCAGTGCATCTCGTCTCTCTCTCGTCTCCATACTCTTTTCTTACTCTCTGAGAGAGGAGGGAGAGGACAACCAGTTGTTCTCATTTCCCTTCTCTCTTTCTTCCACTCTCTCGCACCCTCTTCCCACCCTCTCTTTCTCTCTTCTATCGCTTCATTCTTTCTTTCTCCCTTTCTCCCTCCCCGCTTCTTCTTTCTTTCTTTCTTGTTTTTTCCCTCTCTCCCTCTCCTTCTCTCAACTCCCCTTCTGCACTCTCCTCTCTCTCTGCGATCGTAACCTTGCCAAGCACCGTGCTGTGGTGGTCAGCCCACTTCGTTGTCGGTGATCGCATCTCCGTTGGGGAAGCATCCGTCGGACGACGGCCTCACTGCTAGTCCACCTCGCTCCGCCAGGGCCACGATTGCCGCCGATGACCAGCCACTGGCCGCCTCGCCACACGCGACGCAGCGAAGGGCGCGCCACGCAGAGCGCGCAGCGCAGCGGGCCGTTGTTTGTACAGCCTGCTTCCATTACGTGGAAAGCAATGCGAGAGCAGCCCAGCGGCACAAGCGCGTGCAGGGGTGACCGGCGTATCGTCCGCGCCGCTGCTTTCCTACTAAACGAATTGTTACGACTTGCAGCCGCCAGCATCGAGTGTGTAAGTCTATTTTGTAATAGCTGGAGAGGAAGTGCGCTCGCCGATGCGGATGTGATCGCGTGCAAAAACAGCTCGCTAAACTACTTGCCGTCCCTACGCAGTACGGCTGATGATCGATTACCATCGGCAAGCCGCTGATTTAATGCTTTTTATTACGCACGCGTGCGGTGATCTGGCAGCGTGCGGCGGCAACACAAAGACTGTCGCGACGCACCCGAGAGGAGCTACACAGCGCGACGTCACAGCTTCGGCGTGTCATAAATGCGACCGACTGCGTGCTCACGACGGCACGTGTGACTTGGAGACGGACATGTTCTGTTCGCTGCTCCCAAATCGAGTACTCGCGCATGCGCACTCCGCGTAATGAGCCGCATATGTCTCTTCGCGCGTCTCTCTACGGCGTTGTTACGTGTGACGAGAGATTCATCGCGCCGCTAGCAGAGACATAGAATAGATAGATAGATAGTAATAATAGAAGTAAGATAGATAGATAGATAGATAACAATACAATAGATAGATAATATGATAGATGTAGATAATAGAAATAGATAAATAGATACATAGATTGATAGTAGATAGATATAGATAGATAGATAGATAGATAGATAGCATAGATAGATAGATAGATAGATAGATATATAAATAAATAGCCATAGTATAAATAGCATAGCCATAGATAGATAGATAGATAGATAGATAGATAGATAGATAGATAGATAGATAGATAGATAGATAGATAGATAAATAGATAGATAGATAAAGAAAGAGAGATATGGGGAGAAAGGAAGTTGATAAAAAGGGAAGATATATTAGCAAAGTGATTACGTTCTTTTTTAAATCAGTGCTCAGATAGATAGATAGATAGATCCATAGATAGATGTAAATCTATGGCTCTGACCGCTAGCAGCGTTCGCAATGCCATTTGCAGTCACTCACTCACTCACTCGGGCGGCCTTAGCCGAGCCTCATCATTTGCAGTGATAACCGAAAATATATATCCGGTCGAAAATGGCAAGCCCTATGCCGATGGCATGGACTGGGTCGGATCGAGATAAGTTTGAGCGCGACCAGCTAGGAAAGAGGCGAGAAGAAGAATAGGAAACATAATACTAGTGTTGTAGATGGTAACACAGGAGAAGGGTGGAAGCAGACGAGTAGAAACAGACGGGAAAGTTAATTCGTCAGAGATTCAGGCTTTGTTACAACGACTTTTTATCAAACCAAATATATATATTTCACATTTATAAGCATATATGTTCAATATCGGGGAACAACGACTATCATGTTTATCAACATTTATCCATGAGTTAATACATCCTATCTAGCCAATATGAACATGTATGTAACACCAGACGGTGAACATTATTATATTTCAGACATAAATATTATTGTTTGTGTAGCCTAACCGACTTAATAGCGCATCACAACACAATCAAAGAAGGCGGAGCGAAGTGGTCCCTTAGCAGTGTACCAGGTAAAAATTCCATTTCACAGTTCCCAATTTAAGAAAATCGCTTCTTTTGAATCGTAGACGTCTTAAAAAACAATATGATATATTCCGGTTCCCAGAAAGTTAAAATTGCCTAATCCCGAGTCACGAATATTACCCGCCGCCTTTTATATACGTTGGTCATCATGCCGTCGTCAGAGGTCGCTCAGAGCTGCGTATTCCACCTCTGACGTCATGGGCTTACGATCGCGCTTCGGCGTGAAGAAGTACTTGAGCACGCACGTTTGTGTGACGAGGACGACGATGATGACGCATGCCTGTGCCGACGACCACATCATCACTCTCTCGCTGAGGCTGTCCGCAAAACTGCGGTCGACGGCCTCTCGCAGCAGGTAGTCTCGCTGCACCAGCTGCACGGACTCCATGAACTGGTGAATGTTCTCGACGGTGGCTCCCATGAAGGTGAGAACCTGCGGCCGGTGGTCGCCCGCCTCCTCCGCCAGGGTCGGCGGATTCGACGAGGCCAGACTGAAACATCGCGGGACGGATGAAGCCACGGCCAAACATGACCGGATATGTGAGGTGACACCCAAATATGGCGGCATAGGTGGGGGCCACGGTTAAACATGGCGGCATAGGTGGGGCCACGGTTAAACATGGCTGGATAGGTGAGGCCACGGTTAAACCTGGCTGGATAGGCGAGGCCACGGCTAAACATGGCGGGATAGGTGGGGCCACGGTTAAACATGGCGGGATAGGCGAGGCCACGGTTAAACATGGCTGGATAGGTGAGGCCACGGTTAAACATAGCGGGATAAGTGGGGCCACGGTTAAACATGGCGGGATAGGCGAGGCCACGGTTAAACATAGCGGAATAGGCGAGGCCACGGTTAAACATAGCGGAATAGGCGAGGCCACGGTTAAACATAGCGGAATAGGCGAGGCCACGGTTAAACATGGCTGGATAGGTGAGGCCACGGTTAAACATGGCGGGATAGGTGGGGCCACGGTTAAACATGGCGGGATAAGTGGGGCCACGGTAAAACACGGCGGAATTGGTGAGAGAACACGGTTAAACATGGCGGGATAGGTGAGGCCACGGTTAAACATGGAGGGTAGGTGAGGCCACGGTTAAACATGAAGGGTAGGTGAGGCCACGGTTAAACATGAAGGGTAGGTGAGGGCATGCACGGCCAAACAAACATAGATTCAAACATAAGAGGGTATGTGCATATAGTCAAGAGTAAGATAAGAGTTAGATAATAAAATAAAGGTTATTATCTTACTGTTGATATAGTTGATGCGCCAAAACGCATACATGCACAAACGCGCGTGCACGCACGCACACACACAAAACAAACAAACAAGTAAGCAAACAAACAAACAAACACATGTATTACACACACACTCTCAATAGACACGAGCGCTTGTGCACGCGCGTACACCTACGCGAGCATGCACACACGCGCACACACTCACCTGAAAAACACCTTCTTGTCGGCCACCATCGCAAACTCGTTGCGGAAGCAGAACGAGTGAATTCCGAGGCCGGACTCGAACGTGAACTTGTCGGCGTGCACGTCGTCGCGCGAGTAGATCTTCTTGCCGTTCGGCGAGCGCACGACGATGTCAACATCGTACTTGCCGCCGTGAATCACCTTGTACTCGGCGACGTAGCTGCGCGACAGCTTGAACTCCTCGTAGAAGCACACTTCTTCGTCGGCGGGCAGGAAGAACACGAAGCTGTTCCACGCCGAATGGCCCTCGACCTTGGCGTCGGCCGGAGCGATTGTCAGTAATAGACAGAGCGACGCAGCGACTAAAGACGCGAGCATCATCGCAGCGAGTGGGGGAGGCGGCGAACCGACGGGGGTAGTAATAAGCAAGGGATCAAAACGCACGCGCTGTGGCGTAAATGCGGAAGGCAGAAACGCGGGCGTTTATTGAGTGCTACCTGACGTAAAATCTATAGCGAGAAAGCTGGGCGTAGGAGACCGGGTAGGCTGTAGGGGGTTGGGGGGGGGGTCGCCGTGCGTGGCGGTGACGCGAGCCTATGCGATCGTCGACAGCTGTGGCTATCGCCAACGCTGTCGCTGCACCATGCGCTCGCCTTGTCGCGCGCAGTCAATCCGGCGCTAGCCACAGACACCACATATTTTAATAATTAGGTAAATAGTATTTCTCCGAAACTCTTATATGGTGTGTATCGCTTGTCGGCTTTGCCGTCGGGAGGTGGCTATATCGGGACCCACGATGTCCCTGGAGCATGCATAAGAGTAGCTCAAAGAAAAGGTAATGTAACCGTATAGACGTTTGATAGCTTAAGGATAATTGTGTAGACGTTTATTCCACAGTCGTGTCGGGCTAGATCAATTGGGTTGGCGTTGTACGGGTCTGTATTGGATATCAACAGAGGTAGATAATAGATAGTAGATTCCCTATTATCTACTTCTGATATCAAGGAATAAAATGCATCCAGTTCGTATCGTGAATTAGGAGGCTTAGGTGGTCCGAGAGAGTGAACTGCAACACACCCCGTGTAACGCACAGTCGCGTCTCTGGACACACACGCACGCACGCACACACACACACACACATACACAATGCGCGCGCACACACACACACACACACACACACACACACACACACACACACACACACACACACACACACACACACACACAC
>NW_014577547.1:166974-172241 GCF_000485595.1 Priapulus caudatus | reverse complement strand
ACACACACACACACACACACACACACACACACACACACACACACACACACACACACACACACACACACACACACATACATACACCCGTGTCTTTATTAACTCCTGATATAGATGGAATACATATTGTTATTTTATTTATTTAATATACGTATTGTATTTTAAGCGGCCAATTCCCAGACGCCAGGGAAGTGATGGCGATGCGGGAACGCAACCGGTGGCAGGGGGAATGTACAAACAGAGACGGGAAGGTCAGCGGTCGGGCCCGAGATCAAAGCGAGCCGTGGCTCGGGACAGAGCCGGCTAGCCGGAAACCACGGTCATGAATCCCCGAATTCTTGCGGATTGTGACAGGCAGCTCTAGATATCGACCGCGAAGGTGCCATCCTGTGGATGACTATGCTGACACCAGGGCCAGAATCGGATCATGGAATCGAGCCAAGTGGGAAATACTTACCCCACCTTATTCGGTAAGGCCGATTGGCCTAGTGGGAGCTAAAACGAGACCGGTGACGTGGAGGAAGGCGCGCGGTCTTGGGTCCGTGCCACGACGTATAAATAGTGGGGGACGCCCTTCCTCAGAAGTTTTTGTAAAAGCGACACCCGCTGAGAAAGGTGTAATTGCGTGATACGGTTACTGTTGTAGTAAACGCTCTCTTTTTATTTAGTAGTGCACTGAGAGAATTTATGTCTCGGATTAGAGGTTGAGTAAAACGCCAGTTCATGTTACCGCTTGTCTTGTCTTCTCTCTATAGTCTTTTGCAGAACCTCTACTTCCGTAGTACTCCTAACGCATCTACAATATAGTTAGGTATATGATATTTGCTGTTCACCCATTTATGCTCCTGTATTGGTTCCGCATCTCTTGGATATCGCCATCCATGACCACACTTACTGTCAGATTACTGATTAATCGCAGAGCGGCCATGCACTGACCTACGAGCCAACTGATACAAGCAACGATTCCATCTGCTGCTCATTGCATATCTTCGAACCCTGTTTGTTTACTTTGTTATAATTACTCCTGATCGATATCTTATATTGTTGCAACGGTCACTTCTGTGCTCTTTCTATGCCCCTACCTGGCTTTCCTTTAACATAACCATATTGAAATTATCATCAAAATTCCAACTGTCACACTTTGTCTGTTTTTCTTGTAACATGTTCCTAGGGTTACATAACCTTACCCCGATCAACTACGTGATTTTGAAGACGCGAAAGACGTGAAAAAAACTCGACCAATGACAGCAGTGTGAACGCCGCTGTTAGTTCGTAGCGATCATAAGCCCACTCCACCCACACTGTGTACACGCCGGAGACGCGGCGTCATCGCTGGAAGGCGCGGGCAAAGAATAACTCGCTATGATCAGACCAGGAGTCTATCAATAGGAGTAAGACAGACTGAAACCGGAAAAATTCAACATTTAGTACCCTTACGATTTTTATCTATTTTATCTATTTTCTATTTATCTTATGACCTTTTATCTCTTATGATCTAATGACTTTTAGTCTACCTATAGTCTACCTATGATTTATTGTGTTGGTCTATTGATAGACTCCTGATCAGACGTGAGCGTTCACGCAGGACGGCGGCCATTGTGCATGTGCTGGCGCGCGGCGCGAGGGCACGGCGTAACGATGGCGAGCGATGATAACGCGATGAGCACGCAGCCGGTATAAGAGGGGCGAGAGTGAGCATGATGGGCACACCTGAAGGAGCAAGCTTCCGCGCAACGTCACGCATGTATATGCGTTATCATCGTCGGCCGGTGAGTGAGTGGCTAGCGCCGTTATTCATGTATTGCGTAGAAATATACGTGTGTGCGTGCGAGCGTGTGTGCGTGTGCGTGCGCGTGTGCGTGCGAGCGTGTTTGTGAGTGCGTGCATGCGTGCACGTGCGTGCGTTTTTGTATGTATGCGTGCGCGCGCGTGTGAATGTGCGTGTGTATGTGTGGTGCGCTGTCCTGCCATATAAAGTTGTTTCGCTCATCGCATGCTCCGTCCCATTTCCTCGTTTGCCTCTCTCACGACCTCGTCTCTCGTCCGACAGTTTCGCCACGTCGATTCTACATCGATGAAATCCCTCCGAGCGACATGCCCGACACGTCTCTCGCACTGATTTCATTGATTTGATTCTGGTATTTGTTACTTATTAACGTAAAATTGATCCGCCAACTATAGCACTCTAACATCGAAGTAGTATTAATGATTATACTTATAATTACAATATAATTATAATATATAATATATATAATATAATATAATAAAATAGAATATAATAATTATAATATAATATATACTTATACTTATAATTAGGGGTGAATAATAAATTTAGTTAGATCGTAATACACACTGTACCTCCATGTGCCGAAATCGCATTTGGGCAGCGCTATTACGCTATTATTTCATCCCACTGCATGGTCTGATAGTCAATAGTCAATAATCTCGATGACACTGCGATCTATACATACCGGCGCTGTGGCAAAGACGATTCTTAAAGCTGATCCAACTCTACGAAAATAATATTTTTGAGATTATAGTTATCTAATATGATATATTCTAGTTCAGATATGCTTTCAATCAGTTCCGTGTTGTACTTTATCGCATTGAAAACATCGACAGAAAATTCAAAGTGAGATCTAAAATAATTCGTTGTGGCATACGGAACCCGTTCAAACGAAGTTTCTGCTTCTGATCGGCGGCAGCGACCAGATAATAGCTATAATAGCTGTAGTAATGTTGAAAACTGATATACGATGCAGAAACGCGGATTTTGTGATTATGAACCGGTTTGCAGAGTGTTTTCTGGCACTAAGACGTACTTAGGCCTACATGTTGTTCTACGGTTATCCGATTCTGGTGCACTTCTGATAACAGACATCTGGTGCGTGTATGACACCATGTATCTCAACAATTTGGGCTTTTACGTTGTTTGAAGGCGTTAGGAGTTGATGCCGCTTTAGGATTCCGATGTTGAATGGGAATATCATATAAGGAATTAATACTATTAGTTCTTAGTTCAATAAATACCTCTGTCTGAACTAACGAACACAGCGCGTATATACACTCTCCGTAGTGGACCGAATTTAGACTTACGCGAATATCACATGGCGGTATTCTTTACTAATGTAAAACACATTCGAAATCAGAGTGAAGCCAGTGATGTCTTATTAGACGTCACGAATGCCATGATTTGCTTTGCTAGAATAGAGTTCCTGCCATGCCATATTTTTGGGGATTTCAATAATGTGTGTGTGGAGCATGTGTAGTGGCACCGTTTGCACTGCTTTGACTCCAGTCATATTTCCTCGTGCCTAGATACGCAACTATAGCACAGCATGCGTCAAAGAGTCACTGATGCGGGACAAAATGAATCTATTGTATAAGCTCGGTCAGGAAAACGTGCGATAGAATAGTAAGAAAAAGAGTGCGGAAACGTGCGGAGACAACGCGAGAATGAAAAAAAATGATACAGAGATAAGGAATGGGAGAAAGGGGACGGCGAGTAAGCAAGAGAGAGCAGAGAGGGAGGGTAGGAGACCTATACCTCTCCTTTCTCTCCCGCACCCTTTCCTATACTCACTCTACGACCCCATCTTTCATTCTTTCTATACCCTTCATCTGCCTCTGTCTCAGTCTCCGCCTGTAACTGTCTCTATCTCTGTCTCTGTCTATGTCTCTGTCTCTACCCCCTATGTCCCTGTCGTCGTCTCTGTCTCTGCCGCCGGTCATGCCTTCGTCGCTGCTTTGGCCTCACCAAAACATCGTTCACTGGTTGGTAGTAGTCCACACCTTATTAAAATATGTGATTACCTTACGATATTACCTTAGAATAGAACTAGGCACGAGCTAAGTGTACTTCTATAGTAACGCACTATACACATTGATACGCATATATACATGTTTATTACTATTTATCTTATGTAGTATAAATTCACGTTAGGTAGTTCCCCGAAAGATCGGACTATTAAGAATGTTCGTCGACACACTGCTAATATATAGATCACGGAGGTCATAGAGATTGCCACTAAAAATGTTGGTTAGCACACCTCTAACATGTAAGGGACATGACGCTGAGATGGCCATGCTATGACAGGACTAAACATTGACAACGACACGCGATATACGAAGACTAGTGAGAGCACGTTATATTGAACGACGACACATACTATTTCCCCATCTACTTGTTTTGCACAGTCATGGGCATTCCTTCTTGATGTGCATCGCGACGTAAATATTCGGCGAGGTGATGAAAATCGCGTTTCCTGATCAAGATTATGATCATGAATGTCTAGGTCACGGTTTACTTCTTTTACGCCAGCTGGCGCAAAGTTTAATGCCAACATCGTTGTATAGTGTACTGTATATCGTGTAATGTATATATATCGTATTATGTTGATACATACTCAACTAATTTGAGTATAATTTACAAGTAGTCATCGATCGTCGATCACCAATCGTCATCCAGTTTTGCATAACTACAGAAATATAGATGATCTGTAATCAGAATGATTATTGTAAGTGAGATTGTATAACAAGCCTAATAATGATGAGAACCCCCAGATCAGTGGGCATTATACTGAGATAGCGGCGGGCTTGTATATTAGGTGCACCGCATGCAGGCTTGCTATCGGTACCCATCGTAGACGAACTTTGGGTCACGCGTCTAGGCCTTATATAATAATAATCATCATCATCATAATAATAATATAATAATAATAATAATAATAATAATAATAATAATATAATAAAATGCTATCCTGCCGTCTTTTCTAAATGCTAAAGTGCCGTCTTTTCTCTCCACCCTCACTCAGTCACCCTGTCCCTCTTCCTTCCTTCCCCCTCTCTAACACTCTTGCTCTCACCCTTGGCCATTTGCTCTCTCCCATTGTCTCTGTTACGCTCTATCTCAGAGACTCTCTTTCGTGCCACTCTCATTCCTGCGAGATCTCTTCCCCTTCGCAAGAGAAGGGAACGAGAGGAAAAGAAAGTAAGACAGAGAGGATAATAAGAAGGAGAGACAATGAGGAGATGTAGAGGAAGAGTGAGTAAGCGAGCGCGAGATACTGATTAAACAAACAAGCCTTCATGTTTTTATTATTATTATTTTATTTTTATTGTTAATATAATTATCGCTATTAATATTATTATTAATATTATTATTATTATTATTATTATTATTATTATTAGTAGTAGTAGTAGTAGTAGTAATAGTAGTAGTAGTAGTAGTAGTAGTAGTAGTAGTAGTAGTAGTAATAGTAGTAGTAGTC
>NW_014577547.1:157644-166964 GCF_000485595.1 Priapulus caudatus | reverse complement strand
AATCTCGATGACACTGCGATCTATACATACCGGCGCTGTAGCAAAGACGATTCTTAAAGCTGATCCAACTCTACGAAAATGATATTTTTGAGATTATAGTTATCTAATATGATATATTCTAGTTCAGATATGCTTTCAATCAGTTCCGTGTTGTACTTTATCGCATTGAAAACATCGACAGAAAATTCCAAGTGAGATCTAAAATAATTCGTTGTGGCATACGGAACCCGTTCAAACGAAGTTTCTGCTTCTGATCGGCGGCAGCGACCAGATAATAGCTATAATAGCTGTAGTAACGCAGAAACTAAACGCAGAAACTAAACGCAGAAACTAGCTGTAGTAAGCAGTAGATGCAGAAACGCGGATTGTGTGATTATGAACCGGTTTGCCGAGTGTTTTCTGGCGCCAAGACGTACTTAGGCCTACATTTTGTTCTACGGTTATCCGATTGAAACAATATTGTTTAAAAATCGCAGCTGAAATGTAAGGTAATGCGCGAATTTGATCCGTTCGACTTGAGTTGTCACGTAACAGACATCTGGTGCGTGTATGACACCATGTATCTCAACAATTTGGGCTTTTACGTTGTTTGAAGGCGTTAGGAGTTGATGCCGCTTTAGGATTCCGATGTTGAATGGGAATATCATATAAGGAATTAATACTATTAGTTCTTAGTTCAATAAATACCTCTGTCTGAACTAACGAACACAGCGCGTATATACACTCTCCGTAGTGGACCGAATTTAGACTTACGCGAATATCACATGGCGGTATTCTTTACTAATGTAAAACACATTCGAAATCAGAGTGAAGCCAGTGATGTCTTATTAGACGTCACGAATGCCATGATTTGCTTTGCTAGAATAGAGTTCCTGCCATGCCATATTTTTGGGGATTTCAATAATGTGTGTGTGGAGCATGTGTAGTGGCACCGTTTGCACTGCTTTGACTCCAGTCATATTTCCTCGTGCTTAGATACGCAACTATAGCACAGCATGCGTCAAAGAGTCACTGATGCGGGACAAAATGAATCTATTGCAGAAGCTCGGTCAGGAAAACGTGCGATAGAATAATAAGAAAAAGAGTGCGGAAACGTGCGGAGACAACGCGAGAATGAAAAAAAATGATACAGAGATAAGGAATGGGAGAAAGGGGACGGCGAGTAAGCAAGAGAGAGCAGAGAGGGAGGGTAGGAGACCTATACCTCTCCTTTCTCTCCCGCACCCTTTCCTATACTCACTCTACGACCCCATCTTTCATTCTTTCTATACCCTTCATCTGCCTCTGTCTCAGTCTCCGCCTGTAACTGTCTCTATCTCTGTCTCTGTCTATGTCTCTGTCTCTACCCCCTCTGTCCCTGTCGTCGTCTCTGTCTCTGCCGCCGGTCATGCCTTCGTCGCTGCTTTGGCCTCACCAAAACATCGTTCACTGGTTGGTAGTAGTCCACACCTTATTAAAATATGTGATTACCTTACGATATTACCTTAAAATAGAACTAGGCACGAGCTAAGTGTACTTCTATAGTAACGCACTATACACATTGATACGCATATATACATGTTTATTACTATTTATCTTATGTAGTATAAATTCACGTTAGGTAGTTCCCCGAAAGATCGGACTATTAAGAATGTTCGTCGACACACTGCTAATATATAGATCACGGAGGTCATAGAGATTGCCACTAAAAATGTTGGTTAGCATACTTCTAACATGTAAGGGACATGACGCTGAGATGGCCATGCTATGACAGGAATAAACATTGACAACGACACGCGATATACGAAGACTAGTGAGAGCACGTTATATTGAACGACGACACATACTATTTCCCCATCTACTTGTTTTGCACAGTCATGGGCATTCCTTCTTGATGTGCATCGCGACGTAAATATTCGGCGAGGTGATGAAAATCGCGTTTCCTGATCAAGATTATGATCATGAATGTCTAGGTCACGGTTTACTTCTTTTACGCCAGCTGGCGCAAAGTTTAATGCCAACATCGTTGTATAGTGTACTGTATATCGTGTAATGTATATATATCGTATTATGTTGATACATACTCAACTAATTTGAGTATAATTTACAAGTAGTCATCGATCGTCGATCACCAATCGTCATCCAGTTTTGCATAACTACAGAAATATAGATGATCTGTAATCAGAATGATTATTGTAAGTGAGATTGTATGACAAGCCTAATAATGATGAGAACCCCCAGATCAGTGGGCATTATACCGAGATAGCGGCGGGCTTGTATATTAGGTGCACCGCATGCAGGCTTGCTATCGGTACCCATCGTAGACGAACTTTGGGTCACGCGTCTAGGCCTTATATAATAATAATCATCATACATAATAAAATATAATACATAATAATAATAATAATAATAAGTAATAAGATATAGATAAGAAATGCTATCGCTGCCTCTTTTCTAAAATGCTAAAGTGCCTGTCTTTTCTCATCCACCCTCACTCAGCTCACCCTGTCCCTCTTCCTCTCCTTCGCGCCCTCTAACACTACTTGCTCGCTCCCCCTGCGCATTCTTGCTCGTCTCCCATTGTCTCTGTTACGCTCTATCTCAGAGACTCTTCTTTCGTGCCACTTCTCATTCCTGCGAGATGCTTTCCCCTTCGCCAGAGGAAGGGAACGTAGAGGCAAAATCGAAAGTAAGACAGAGAGGATAATAAGAAGAAGACAATGAGTGAGATGTAGAGGAAGAGTGATAGCGAAGCGCGGAGATACTGATTAAAAACAAAGCCTTCATGTTTTATTATTATTATTGTTAATTTTATTGTTAATAATAATGTATCGCTATTAATGATTACTATCTAATATTATTATTATTATTATTATATTATTATTATAGTAGTAGAGTAGTAGTAGTAAGTAGTAAGTATAGTAGTAGGAATAGTAGTAGTAGTAGTAGTAGTAAGGTAAGTAGTTAGTATGTAGTAGTAAGTAGTAGTATAGGTATAGTAGATATATGTTGTAGTCAGTCCGTCTACAGAGTGCCGACGAGTCCGTCCCACCGATCCGAGTCTCGAGTCCCGAGTCCGCACCGCCCGCGAGTCAGCGAGTCCCGAGTCGAGTCCGAAGTCCGAGTCCGCGCCACCCGAGTCCGTAGTCCAACCACCCGAGTCCGAGTCCGAGTCCCGAGTCGAGTCCAGTTTCTGATAAAAAAAAGGGGGGCAAAGACCGCACACAGGCCACTCACTTCTATGTATGTGTTTGTTCAAAAAGGGGGGGGTGTTTCCGTCTCCTGGATCTGTCACTTGTTCATAAAATAGAAAGTACATAAAACTTGCATAAGTCGACACTTTTGGGACCGCAGCATATTGCTGTCCAAGCCGTCAGTACGACGATTGATTAAGCCGCGGCGCCTGTGGTACATTATTGGCCCGGTGGTTGAATACGAATGATGCGCGTGAACTCGCCCACGCGCGATTTTAAACGGCGACCAAAACAGCATCTTGACACTTGTATTTAGAGGCCTCGAGCGGCTCGCTCGACCCGAGTCCTTCGAGTCCGGGAGGCTCGAGTCCGAGCCGAGTCCGAGTCATTGCCACTCCGAGCGAGAACGCAGACCGGGGAGACCAGCAATGAACACTGGTAGTAGTAGTAGTAAGTAGTATAGTTAGTAGTAGTATAGTAGTAGTAGAAGTAATAGTGTAAAGTAGTAGTAGGCTTATATATATATAATAGTATATATAGATAGAAATTCGGAGATTATTGCAGTTATCAATCCAAAAGCTTATGCATTAAGATCCAGGCTAATATTTAGAATTTGATAAGCATGGATAATCCGTCATACGCGAGCACGAAAAACGATATCATATATCATATATACATATATACATACATATGACCACGCGCAGCGCCCTTTAGATCAACAAGCAAAGGCTGTGTCCACGCAATTTGTATCATGTCTTTCTGGATACAAGGGTATTAGGAATAAATAGAAGCAAACCTGTTAGTTAACTGCACCGACCACCACGGTTGTAAATAGCTTATAGTATACTATATATATAATATATATATATAATATATATATATTAAAATTTTATATTAGTATATATGTTACAGTACTGGATTCTTGTATTCCGTAGCTAGCTGATCATAATATAACTCATGGAAAAACCCATTTTCTTCTTAATCGTTGTGTGATTTTTCACCTAAATTATGCGTAATATCGATACGTGTGCAAGATTGAAATGAGCAAAGTGCGTGCGTGTGTGCGTGCGTATGTAGGTGCGCGCGTACGTGCGTGCATGTGTGTGTGTGTGTGTGTGTGTGCGTGCATGTGTGGGTGTGTGTGGGTGCGTGGGTGTGTGGGTGTGTGGCTGTGTGGGTGCGTGACTGTGAGGGAACCTAGTGCTCGCTGTTATTAGCTGTCGGTGTGCACCAAGGTCACTAAATTGTGACGATGCACCTTTGCCGTTCTCGGCACCTTGTCTAATCTCTGATATGGATCTTTTCAGGAAACCACAAAACATGGGCGCTATCTATATGCTACTTCTGGTAAGCTGAATTATCGCGAGATCTATATAGATGTTGGCGTTTGAGCATGAATAGGTCGGATATAACCGGTGACAGGAGCAGCTTTCCACCTTCTTGTTTTATTTTTATATATACGAACTATTTATTTTTATTTTTATATATACGAACTCTTTTTATATAACTGATGCTAGGCGATGTGAACAACTGATGACTATGTCGATAATGAATGCCAAAATATTCTCGTTTATCTCAACTAAAGAAAAAAACGATCGAAAAAATAGCTCATTCTAGAAGTTAACATGCGCTAATAATATGCGTTTTTGTTTTCAGCTAACGCTAGCAGCAACTTATCAAGAAGTGATATCTATGGGGGAAGGACCTAGATTTTGGAATAATTTTCGTCCAGCTGGACGCTCCTGGCGGCCGTATGACGAACCACCTTTCACGCAGGGAGTTCGACCCGGTAACGTCCCCGTAAACGACGGTTCGAATTTTGGCAGCGATTCTCATCTTCAGCCATACGGGGACTATGGAAGCCAGCTGAATAATCCCTCCCCACAGAGAAACAATAACAAGCCGCAGAACTACGATCCTTACACGGGTTTCACAAGCGTCCCCGCTCGCAGGAGTCCGTTCCGGAAAGACCGGTCCACCAGAAGGTCGACCCGTAGAGAGGACAACCGCAATAGCAGACAGACGCAGCCGCATCCTATCCCACAGATCGGGCAGGACTTCATCGCACCAGGTATCACGTACGAAATCGGCGGGAAGCGGTTCGACACCTCTCTGCTGCCGCGCTCGAACGCTGTGAGAAGGAGCGGCGCACTGCCGCACACGAAAGTGCTTGGCGTCGCAGCGACGATGCGAGAGCCGAAGCTGATGAAGATGGACACGAGCGTGATATCTCCCGTGCGTGAGGCGCTGCCTCGCAGCTACAAGTTCCAGATCAGCAACGTCGATGAGAAGGCAATGAGGGAGGGAGAAGCACCCAGGCCCCCGATGACACCGCGCGGCGTCTACGACCCCTACGCTCGTACCCCCGCTCCAAGGACAACGCCGATCCCGTTTGGACCAACTTACAACCCGTGGACGACGACGGTGACGACGACGGCGACACCGACAACGATGCCATCCACGGTTCCAATTGCCGCACCTGACGCCTACCCACCGATCGGTCAGCAGCCTGCGGTCGCTTCACCGATGCATGTATCTCGCGTGATATTCGACATCAACTCTGCAATCGCGGACGCAGCAGGAGATGGCGGGCAGCGCGGCTATCGCTCCTGGACGCAGCCAGCGACTACGCCACGCACTCATAGCTACTTCCACGACATCCCGTCGTTTTTAACGCAGTCGAATGAAGGCACGATGGATAGCAACTACGGAGAGTCTGCACGCGGGGACACTTCGCCAGCCAGGTGGCAGTCCCCCTACGATTCCGAGGCCCAGCCTACGACCACGCCGCCCACGCACAGCTACTTCCACTACGTGCCGCAATTCGTTCCGCCGCCGAGTCCGGTGCACAACTTCCGACAGCATCGCGTTCCGTCGACCAGCTTTGGAAGGTCTCTAGTCTGGTCAGGTCGAGGCAGTGAGGCACAGACCCCTCCGGCGTCTGCCTCATCCGACGTCTTAGACAAGTACGCTGTTCCGCTTGAGGACATTGTGCAGGACGGTCGGCTACATGTGCGGCTGAACCCACAGGCGCGAGGTCCGACTCTATTGCTGCAGGGGTACAGGGGAGCGTCGCCTCCGGTTTCACAACTTAGTGGACGTCGGGCAGACGGCGGTCAAACAGCAGACAGTCAGATATATGTTCAAGGTTTTCCGCAGCAGCAGCAGCAGCAGCAGCAGCAGCAGCAGCAACAACAACAACAACGGCAAGTACAGCGATACCAAGTTTTACAACAAGGCGATCAGAGGGTAGCAGTGCCAATTCAGAGTGTATTTCAGCCCGCGTCACCGTCTTATGGCAAATACGTAGTGCAGCAGGAGGCACCTCCAAAGAACAGCCGAGCGCAGGTACAGCCAACGGCTTACAAACAAGTGCAAGATGGCGCCGCACAACGCACGATGCTGCTGCTGGCGCCACCGGCTGCGGTACCATCGACATCAGAATCTCCGCAGATGGTCGACCTTAGCAACCTCGCTGCTTACGTAGCAGCCGAACTAGATAAATCGGACAGCAAGGACGACAGGCATGGCGGGGCTGAGAGTCGAGGTGCGCGTACGGGAGAGCACGTTACGCTGGCGCACCCGCAGCGCGAGACTGCGCTAGCTGACGACGAGGGCTCGAAATTCATGCGGATGTTGAAACGGATGCGTCGTCACCGTCGAGTGCAGAAAGCCGAGAGACCTGTAACCATTACTGATCGGGGAAACGACGAGACTGCATCGTATAGGCTGTCTCTTGAAGACGAACAGTTAAAATCTGATATGTACCAACCATGGACGGGATTCGGTTTTGGTAGACAGGAGCCAAAATCCAAAATATTCCAGCCTAATTCCAATCGGGGTTATGGTCGACAACAGCCGGAATCCAATACATTTCAGGATGAATTCAATCGGGGGTATGGTCGACAGCAGCAGGAATCCAACCCATTCCAGGATGAATCCAATCGGGGTTATGGTCGACAGCAGCAGGAATCCAATACATTCCGGGATGAATCCAATCGGGGTCATGGTCGACAGCAGCAGGAATCCAATACATTCCGGGATGAATCCAATCGGGGTTATGGTCGACAGCAGCAGGAATCCAATCCATTCCGGGATGAATCCAATCGGGGTTATGGTCGACAGCAGCAGGAATCCAATCCATTCCGGGCGGTCGAGAACCTTAACCCCTGACTTCGCGATTTATCCCGGAATGTTATGGGAATTCCTGCTGCTGTCGACCAAGGAGACGTCTGATTGCCTTCCAATCGCCTGGAATGTATTTGAGCTCCTTGCTGCCCAGTCGACCATAGTACCCCGATGTGTGGAATTCATACCCGGAGATGAGTGATTGGATTGCCTGCTCGGCCATATAGATTCCGACCCAATTGACCCCGATTGGGAGTCATCCCGGAATGTATTGATTCCCTCGCTGCTGTCGACAAATGCACCACGTCTTTGATGTGTGGATTCCCAATACCGGGACGTGTATTGTAGATTCCTGCTGCCGTCGACCATCGAACCTCGCGCACATAGAATGGTCATATTCCGGAATGGATTGGATTCCTCCTCGCGCTCGGTGGACCATAACCGATTGGATTTATCCCGGGAATGTATTGGATCCTGGCTGCCGTCGACCATGACCCGCTGATTGGATTCATCGCGGAATGGATTTGGATTTTCTGCTGCTGTCGACCAAATAACCCTGTATTTGGATTTATTCCCGGAATGTATTGGATTCGCTGCTGCTGTCAGCCATGAACGCTGATATGGATTTCATCCTGGCGAAATTATGGGATTCCTGCTGCTGTCGACAAATAACCCGGCGTGATTGATTCATCTGGAATGGGTTTGTGATTCTCTGATGAGCTGTCGACCACGAATCCTTCAGGATATGGATTCATCCTGGAGTGTATTTGGATTCCCTTGCTAGACCCGGCGCGACAGGCATGCGCAGGCTGCACAGCGACCCAACGCCTGTGATGGTCATGGATTTCATCCGAATGTATTATGGATTCCTGCTGCTGTCGACCATGACCCCGGATTGGATATTCATCCACGAGGAAATTGTATTGGCTTCCTCTGCGTCATGACCGGTAATATATAGACCCTGCTTAATGGAATCATCCCTGGAAATGTTATTGGATTCCGCCTAACGCGTCGTGCCATTAACCGCCCCTGAGATTGGAATTCATCACCGGAATGGATTGGATTCCTGCTGCTGTGTCAGGACATGACCCATGATTGAGGATTCATCCGGCGGAATGTATTGGATTCCTGTCTGCGCTGTCGACCATCGACCCTGATTGATTCATGCCCGGAATGTATTGGATTCCTGCTGCTGTCGTACCATAACCCCGGATGGATTCATCGCTGGAATGTATTGGATTCCTGCTGGCTGTCGACATACCCCCGATTGATTCATCCTGGATGTATTGAGATTCCTGCTGCCCGCGCGACGGGCTGATCCCACCCGCAGCTATGCACTATTATGGCGAATGGCGCGCAGCAACGCTCCCGTCCCCGCCCCTTTGGTCGCGTTGACTGGCAATAGAATTCCTTCGGCGTTTTATACCTTTCGACTGAAAGCCGCGGGCAGCGCTGACAGCAGCTGTGTCATGTAAAATCTGATATATCAAATTCACCCTCGCTCTCAGCATCGCGCAGACCGGACGCGATTCGCGGAATCAGCTATGGGCTACATGGTATGGGCGAATGGCGCTGGCAACGTTGGGTCCGACGTTGACTGGCAATAGACGATTTCCTTCGGCCCGTCTTTATACGTTTCGCACTGACAGCGCGGGCACTTGACACAGGTGTGCATGGGTAACATCATGTATACCAAATATTCACTTCGCTCTCAGCATCGCGCGCGATTCGCCGAATCCCAGCTATGCTAATGTAATGGGAGCTGAATGCAGCGTGGCAACGTTGGTCGCGTTTCGACTTGGGCAAGTGGAAAATTTCCTTCGGCTTTTTATACGTTTCGACTCGAAGCCGGGCAGGCTACAGCACTGTGTGCAGGTAAAATCTGATATAAAATATTCACTCGCCTCTCAGCATCGCGCGACAATTCCCTCGAATCCAGCTATGCTAAAGTATGAACCGAATGGCGCTTGCAACGTCTGGTCGACGTTTGTCTGCAATCAGAATGCCTTCGGCCGTTTT
>NW_014577547.1:152300-157634 GCF_000485595.1 Priapulus caudatus | reverse complement strand
ATCCATTCCGAGATAAATCCAATCGGGGTTCTGGTCGACAGCAGCAGGAATCCAATACATTCCGGGATGAATCCAATCAGGGTCATGGTCGACAGCAGCAGGAATCCAATACATTCCGGTATAAATCCAATCGGGGTTCTGGTCGACAGCAGCAGGAATCCAATACATTCCGGGATGAATCCAATCAGGGTCATGGTCGACAGCAGCAGGAATCCAATACATTCCGAGATAAATCCAATCGGGGTTCTGGTCGACAGCAGCAGGAATCCAATACATTTCAGGATGAATCCAATCAGGGTCATAGTCGACAGCAGCAGGAATCCAATACATTCCAGGATGAATCCAATCGGGGTTATGGTCGACAGCAGCAGGAATCCAATACATTCCAGGATGAATTCAATCGGGGTTATGGTCGACAACAACAGGAATCTTATACATTCCAGCCTTATTTCAATCGGGGTTACTATCGACAACAACTGGACTTCAATCCATTCCGGAATGAATCCGATCAGGGTTATGGTCGAAAACAGCAGGAATCTAATACATTCCAGACTGATTCCAATCAAGAATATGGCCGACAACCGCTAGAATTGAACGCATTCCTAGACGACTCAACTCAGGATTACGGTCGACAACTGCAGATGTCTGATATAATACTGCCCCCATCAAGACAAGGTTATCGTGGACAGCTACAAGAACCTAACGTGTCCCTGACGCAATCCAATAAGGACTATGTTGCACCACAGCCGCAGACCGACGTGTTTCAGTTCGAATCGAACCCGGACTACAGTGAACCTCGGCAGCAATACGATGTCATCCAGCCCTCAATGAGACCAGTCTTCGGCCAACAGCAGCGGGAGCTCGCTGCATTGCGGCCGCAGTCGGCACGCGGCAGCGGCTACGATTGGCTACGGTCACGAGGCATGACGTTCGTAGTTGGACAGTCCGACAGCGGCACAGATCAGACGCCAGACAGTACTCGTCCCATCGACGTTCGTCCTGCCAACTCACACGCCAACAGCCGCGCCACCTCGCGGGGCAACGCGTCGCCCGCGAAAGTCGCCAGCTTCCACGTAGACGACGTCGCCGCCAACAGCCGCGCCACCTCGCGGGGCAACGCGCCGCCTGCGAACGTCGCCAGCTTCCACATAGACGACGTCGCCGCGCAGCCGTCGGCCGACCAGCAGCTGGTGGATCTATCGCGCGACGCGCACTCGTACGGCAGCGTGTCGGTCCTACGTCGCGCCGACATCGGTCGCGGCGTCGTCGGCACGCCGACGTTCCCGGACCACGTCGTCCTACATCAGTCGCAAGCCGTCGGTGCCGCCGTCATGTCGCCGTACATCGACAACCCGCGCGTCTTCACGCCGACGACGAGCCGCGGCGAGCAGCAGGCGCGCTGGGCGCCGAGCTACGACGACGACGCTCGCAGCCGACAGCAGCAGCCGACGGAGCAATCCGACTATGAGACGGAGGCGCCATCTTACGCTGCGGCGGCGCGGGCCGGCTAATCGACGCGACGTCGCTACTGCCGGGTGTAACTTGCTCATATACCTATTTAATGATCTATTCTTTCTAACTTTCATAAGGTGCGCGCACACACACCGCCGCGTGCACACGCACGCACGCACGTACGCACGCACGCACGCACGCACACACACACACACACACCCCCACACACACACACGGTTACACGTAGACACGCGCGCGTGTATACGCACACGCGCACGCGCACGCTCACCCATAGATACACCCTCGCACGGAGAAACATGCACGTGCCGAAACCTACGCGTACACCTTCATTCGCAGACGTACGCGCACTCGAGGGCACTCGCGCGCGTGCGTATAAACGAACGTATAGACGCATGCACACGCGTACTCGTAAACAGACGCACGATAGACATAAAAATGCATAGTCATACATGCACGCACGCGCATACATTCACTCACACGCACGCACCCCACACATCAGGCACACACAACACGGTGCATGCCTTCATCTCACGAGCCAATGCGCTGCGTTCGATTTTACTTCCGCGCCATCTTATCGCACTTACCTGCATGCCATCTAGAATATAAATTTGCGCTACTCGACTGGTTTTCAATGACGATGCATGCTCACGGAGCGTGGCCGCTGAGTGTCAGGCAGTGGTGGCTTTCCAGCACAGTCCTCTACGCTCGACGGAGAGGTTATAGTACTAGTAGTAGTAAACGCGGAAACGAACCGTCAGCGAACGAGATAACGATCAAACGGACTGCTGGAGATATCCCTACCGCGGCCGTGCAGTTATTCCTATATAACACCGATATCTCGTCATCAAATTCTATATCTTGTGGACAAAGGGCTAGCTGCCATAGTCAGGCGGGATACTTACAAGATTTCACGTATGAGAATGTAGGCGAAACAATGGGTTGCTCTGTGGAGTTGCTTGCAGGAATTTCAATATGATAGCATGCAATCAAAACAATACTCATGTCAGATTGGGTCTATGTGATTAACCGAGGAAAATACGTTAAGCACATTGCAATATTTTAAGTATTAGTATCTACAGTCACGGGCAGCTCGCGTTTCTCATGTTGATGCCAACGCTATGTGTGTGCGCGTATGCCACAGGCCCACATTCGCAGTTAACGCCATGGAGCTTGCGGTAATGTAAAAGTCCTACCTTTTCCTACTATTAGCTGCCGACAATTGCTATTGCTTTACTGAACTATATCTGCAATCTCCACAATCGCAAATTCGTATAGTGTTTTATTTGACAGCTGGTTGCAAGACCTGTCAATCATGGAGACGGTTAGAGGCGGATGGGCTATTTAATAGATACGATAACAATTTTTTAGTTGGTAGGTTTTGTTGGTAATAGTTGATAAAAGTTGGTAGATGCCAATGTTACGGCACCAATTCCGAGTAAGTTGTAGCCGGTTTTCTCGCGATTAATTTTTACATATTATATTCAGGTAATGGAGATTATTCGTCAGCCACTCCCAACTGTGTCTAGTGTTAAGGGCACTAGTTCGAGCTTCCGTGGCAGAGATAATCCCATATGAAAATATGAAATCTTATAGGTATTTATATGCACTATGGCCTAACCATCAATATACAAAATATAACTACATGTACATAGATTTTTACGTAGCATACTAGTTATACTGATCTTTATGCCGTTGACTAGCACTGCCTGAGTGAACTGGTCATGCTGAGAATTAAAATACCTCTAGACTGGATACATATTAGACGTTTTTAGGACAGTAGCAGCAGCAGCAGCAGCAATAGTAAACAAACGAATAAAATGTTCGCATAAGTTGCTTTGAATATAGAAATTGATATTTCACATGTTCAGCATGTATTTCGCATTTATATTTTCAATGCCCGCTCAGCTCTGGTTATGATCGTGTTTGAGCATCAATTGTTCTTCAGGCACAACGACATGGAATCAATCTATATCATAGTATATATAAATGTGACGTATTCGTGTCAATGTTACGACTATATATTATATAATTATATATATGTATATATTGCATGTTTCATTCATTACGATATCTGTTAGGACTAAGCGCGAATTGGCATTAAGCTGTTCTTTCGCGAATAAATTAATAACTTCAAATAAGAAACGAATAAATGGGTATTTTACCGAAAAAGCTACGTGTTTATTTTACATATAACTCAACATTGAATTGTCAAGCTTCTATAAGGTCTCACAGTACATGCATGACTGCATACATACACACCATACACGAGATGAAACAGAGAGTAAGCGATACAGGCTAAATATCGTCCATATGAAAACAAGAATAACCCTTATTAAAAGAAGACAAGCTTGTTAGTATGTACTATATGCTACAGGTTTCAAAACAAGGTGATAATTACAACGACTTGTCCAGTTAGTAGAGGCGCACTGCTATCTGATAATTTCAGCATCAGCAAGCATAATCGGTAATAACCTCCTACATCAATAAGATCAAATAAATCATAATAGAGCTGACCTAAATAATTGATTATTCACACAATCTCGTGTTGCATTCGAACCTCGTGATGAAAATACACTTCTTGAGACTTAGTATACCCAACATTTAACTAAATAATTAATAAATATGCAACCATGCACCACATGTTAAATAAGATAAATACCATCAGATCGAGCATTTACACAAACCAATATAATATCTGTTAGTTCTTTATCCCGTTTGATATACATTTCGATTCATTAGTTATTATTCAGTAATATGAATAATATAAAATAAATAAATATTGAACTGTATTTAAAGTAGAGAAGAGAAAATTAATATTATTCTATAGCATACCATTACCAACAAAACCACCATCAAGTTAGAATAAGTTAGAATAAATAATAAGGTGTGCAACAACGCCACCAAAGTTAACGCGTAAAAATATTTTATCCCCCAAATAACATAATGGAATTCGAATATTATTAAACCCAGCATACCAACTCGTCTCAAATGTCATTCATCTTACTCGCTATGATTTAGACGGGTATTTAGCATAATAAACACCCGTGAGCACGCGAGTGTCTGTACGGCAACGGGAATTATTATCTAATAAAGATTAAATAAATACACGGTCAATAACTTAACTGATCGTGAAATACATCAGGATGATTGTGCAAATACTACATTATATATATATATCGGGCTCTATTGTAACAATATAAATCGCATATATCATGAATAAATAATTTACACCGTATTTACAAAATTATATATATATATAAGTATCAACTGCTATCTTATGTACACTATTTCAACAGTATGCCTATTTTAATCAGCCTATTAATTAATCGGCTATTGATAATACGTAACGTGCGCGGCACGTTGAAGCAAATCAATACGACTTGCTAATTTTACATCTAGTCGTACCTACGTATATATTTTTTTGACATCTATTTTGGCAGTCAACCTGCTGATTGCATTTCACAAAAACGCGTGAAAGCTGCGTGTACACTCACCCGCACTCGGAGGAGACGCGGTAACGCCACCTAGCGGCAGCCGCAGCCGTCGACAATTATATCGTCCTACTATCGCAGCACGCTGTAATAGAGGATTCAGACGGGCAACAGCATCGTTGACAACTCCGCGGAGGCTTACAAGCGCCACCTAGCGGCAGCCGCAGCCGTCGACAATTATATCGTCCTACTATCGCAGAACGCTGTAATAGAGGATTCAGACGGGCAACAGCATCGTCGACAACTCCGCGGAGGCTTACAAGCGCCACCTAGCGGCAGCCGCAGCCGTCGACAATTATATCGTCCTACTATCGCAGTACGCTGTAAAAGAGAATTCAGACGGGCAGCAGCATCGTTGACAACTCCGCGG
>NW_014577547.1:142300-147300 GCF_000485595.1 Priapulus caudatus | reverse complement strand
TTAACTAGGGACGCTGGTGACACGCCCCTCACCACTTACCTTGCCGCCGCGAGATCACAGACGCGGCAGTAGCGGCGCAGCCGAGTTACGTTACCATTACTGAGTGTAGTATTACAACGCATAGATGAACGTACGGGTTATAAATCGCAAATCTCTCTCTCTCTCTCTCTCTGTCTGTCTGTCTCTCTCTCTCTCTCTCTCTCTTCTCTTCTCTCTCTCTCTCTCTCTCTCTCTATATATATATATATATATATTAATATCAAAATAGAATACGGCAAGTTAATTGCATCAAGTGAGTTTTCAATGTATCTGCTTCAGGTAAACGGACACATTTCCCACGCGTGTGCGTGTAATTATATATATATATGTATATATACAATATAATTCATGAATTTACCGGACCCAGACGGATTACCCTCCTCACACGTTGGGAATGAGTAGACGCAACAGACTGACATAGAGGGGCAGAAAAACTTTATTTGATAAAGAACAATCAAAGACAAATGCTGGGTAGGCTATAGCATGGCATGTTGGGGGTAGGCGGAGCAAAAGCTACACAATGTTTATCATAAATGACAAGATGTACATTTTGTACTGAAGTACATAAACTACACATGCATTCAGGGTCTGTCTACACCATACAGCCACAATTATTCATATAGTGCAACTTTGTAATAATATAATACACTCTTGCATGACTAGTATAGTGCACAAACAAACAAACAAACAGACAGACAGAAAGACACCCCACCAAGTCCCCAATTTCACGATATACTGGAGACCCAACGAGGCTCGAACATTTCTGGGGTTTCAGCACAAAGATGCTCTCGAACTCTCCTTTGCCTTTTCTCGATTTTCCTCTAAAATTCTAAAGCAAGACTCTCAATGAAGAGAATAAGGCGGAGGGGAGGAGGGGGGCATAAGAAAGGCCCGGGCTTCGCGCTTCTACACCGCGGCTCCGTCCGGTCGGCGTAAAGACAAAACACAAATGTGTATGCGTATGCGCCTTGTCTTTAGACCGACCTCACCACGTCGGACGGACCACAACGTCGCCTCCTTCCTCCCTTCCTTCGAATAAAACACCCGTCGACTGATGCAGCGACCGGGCGAGCGGAACCGAGATTCGAGTCTGAGAGGATCGATTGCAACGCCACAGCTCGTTGACAGACGAGCTGGAGAAATAGCGAAAAATTGCACTTGTTGCGAACGCACTGGAAACGAACGCCGCCGTCGCCGACCTGTTCGCCAATCGGCGCGAATGCGCAACCGCGGCTGCTGACGATAATGGGCGAAGAACCTCGTCGAACGATGGAGCCACCGTCGGACAACTCTCGCGAGAACAGCGGCGAACCACCGAGCTGTACGTAATAACAGCTATTAACATTATTATAAACGTTAACGATATATACATGTTATTATACAGCTCAGTGCGGCGAACGAACCTTATTCGCAAACGTCTCCGCCGGCGCGTGCCACGGCCCGCCACCTTGCGGCGTTGTCGGGCAGCTCCGCTAATTATACGCTACCCGAGGCGCCAGTGGGGGAATCGCTCCGAATGAGACGACAGCAGCCTCCTTCCACGACATTATGTTAATTGTCTAATAATAATTACTTTCATCGCGCTAGGTGAATACTGTTGGCGCGTCGCGCACTCCGTCGCCGACACGTGCTGCCACCTACATGCAGCCGAGCGTCCTGGCGCGCTCACGTATAATATTGATTGTTCTTTCGAAATCTGACTACCTTCTCTTTAACAATTTACAACAAATCATAATGATGTTATCTATAAATAATTTTCACATCTATGCACACGATAAAATCTATGATATATTCAACATTCTTCAATAGTTACGTCATCATCTTTCGACAGAAAGCTCAAGATCGACATCTGTAAACATCAGCAACAGCATCAGTTGTATCAACACGCTTACAACTAGCCCTTTTGAGCTCTTAAAAATAGTAAACGGGCATCATAAGAAAAGCAGTAGTTATTCTGATTATTGTAAAGAACATATAGACATATGCTACGCCAGCTGTCGCAGCCACGTCAGACGGTAAGCATCGAACAGACACCGTAACATAGATGCCTGACGGTTGTAGGACAGAAAGGTGAGGGAGAGGGAGAGATAGGAGAAAAATAAAGAGAGAGACAGGGAGAGACAGGGAGAGAGGAATGGGAGCGAGCGGTAAACTGGCTGACAGTCACTGTGGTAAAACATTGAAATATTGATGCACTTTGTAAATATATAACTATAACAGGAACAACATGTTAAAACACTTACACAGTCTAGAAATCTGACAGCTGTTCATCAAAAAAGATAAACAAATACGCGTTTTCGTATTTGAAATAAAACATTTTGTTCTCGTGGCTTATAGCCAATGATGACACTAGAACACTATATATGGAATCCTAGTAGCGACCACGCGCAGTCAAGGCAAGCGAACTTGCGTACACCCACACCTGCCATATTTACAAAAATCAATTATGTCATAATCGTCATGATATCTTATGCACATCGAATTCACGGTGACGAATAATAAAATCGCTAAACATGATACGGGGGAGAGCAGAAGAATGAGATTTCGATGTTTCACCAACACTTCGCGCATTGGTGGCACACCGGATATCCGGCCGCCATTTTGAGAAGCGATGGTCACGCTCACGGTGCGTCGATACACGGGGCGTCCGTCGGTTGCGCAGCGCAGTTACTCCCCTGGCGCGGGGAGCCACGGGGGTAATACTACATCGGTAACGTGACACACTGAGCCACCGTACATACATATACATATATATAGAGAGAAGGGGGAAGGTGAAACGCCGCCGTCTTCCCGGTGGGCGCAGCGTAACTGATCGATGTGTGTACCTCATGTGGCAGCGGGACACGGCACGCTCGCGCATCTACTACGCGCACTACAATTCATTGTACTATTAACTGCTCTCGAGAAGAGGGAAAGATGGTGCGGGACCGTACCACCGCCTCGTTGAGGGGTGTGTGTGTGTTTGTGGAAGGTTTGCTGTACAGCTGGGAGGTGGGGTGCATGGGGGAGCGCGAGTTGCTACACATCTAATGTACTTCTCAAATGCAATCAATTCCCTTCTCCTTCCTTCCTGAGGATAACACACGAGACCAAGAACGCGCAGACACAAAGAATAATCACTGACATTAAGGCGGCCCGCTTACGCGAGTAACCGCCAGGCGGCGCCCCGTGCGGCCACGTGCAGTTCGGGGCAACCGCTTTGCACATGAATGACAAAAATATTCACGCACCCAGCACTTATAATTAGTCAACAACAGATTCGCACCGTGCGCCGAGTAAATGACTTCAAAAAAAGAACGCAAATACATATACAGGAGTATTCACAGAAGTACGCATATATACGCTCACTCTTTGTGTCGTCGCGTGCTCGATGTAGCAGAGGACAGGTGTACGAGTGAGGTCGTCACACGGAACAAAAGCACCCTGTATCCTGTCGACGACGCACGACGGTTAAAAATAAATCTACAATCTAGAGATCACATAAAACACATGACTGATATACGTGTCTCGAACCGCTAGACCAAACTACGAATTTCTGGCACCTGTGCCACGCCACGCCACGCGACGCCCAGCAGATCGGCAGGCAGACGAGAGGGAAGGGCCGGCCTACGGCCAGCGACTCACTCCAGGTGCCGGCTTTCTTCCCCTGCGCCTCCCTCGCGGTGCCGGCACCTCTTCTGTCACTCAGACAGTAAAGCAGTGCGAACTCAACGAAGAGCTTGCCACGGATCCTTTTCAATAGAGAGAGGAAGAGAAAGTCTACCTCTGTTCTGACTACAACGATGACAAGGTTACTGCAAGTCACTCAACCGACGAATGGCTACGGTGATGAGCCACTAACTGAGCAAATGGCGATAGGGGGCGCCACTGTTTTACAAAGAAAGACGGGGAAGAAATGGTGCCGAGACCTCTCAGTGACGAAGAGTACAGACTTGCCAGCGTCCGCGTCAACATAGTGTCCGTGTTAGCCAGAGTCCAGCGAGGGCGAGTAACAAACGATATTAATAGCTATGAACAAACACAAACGAGACACGGTATTCACAAGTAAAACGGTCGAGCAGCGATATACCATATATATATATAGCTAGCTTTTAAGTTAATAATTTAATGTACAACATGGCAACAACCAACAGCAAACACGTATATCATGACTCACTGTACAACGCATTCTCCGACCATTCTCGCCCGACAGCTGTTCATTTGTGTCGCAACACGTCTTCACTGATTTCACATGGCTAGAAGCAGTTTACAAGCCCAGAGCCATTGCAGCCTAGCAGTGCTGCTCATACGAATCCTAAACGAACCCCATCACTGCATGACGGACTGGTAGGGTAACCTACAATTGCCTGCGAGACTGGTAAGGAAACCAACACCTGCCTATGAGACTGGTAGGGAGAGTTATATCTGCCTGTGAAACTGGTAGACAGTGTTATATCTGCGTGTGAGACTTGAAACGAAGCATACACCTGCCTGTGAGAACAACAGGGAGGGGGGGTTATACCTGCCTTTGAGACATGTAGGGAGTGTTATATATGCATGGGAGACATGTAGGGATGGCTATACCTGCCCATGAGAGCAGTAGAGAGCCATATACCTGCCTGTGAGACATGTAGGGATGGCTATACCTGGCCATGAGAGCAGTAGAGAGCCATATACCTGCCTGTGAGACATGTAGGGATGGCTATACCTGGCCATGAGAGCAGTAGAGAGCCATATACCTGCCTGTGAGACATGTAGGGTTGGCTATACCTGGCCATGAGAGCAGTAGAGAGCCATATACCTGCCTGTGAGACATGTAGGGTTGGCTATACCTGGCCATGAGAGCAGTAGAGATCAATATACCTGCCTGTGAGACACGTAGGGATGGCTATACCTGCCTGTGAGACATGTAGGGATGGCTATACCTGGCCATGAGAGCAGTAGAGAGCCATATACCTGCCTGTGAGACATCTAGGGATGGC
>NW_014577547.1:122987-140989 GCF_000485595.1 Priapulus caudatus | reverse complement strand
GTCCTTCCATCTCTCTCTCTCTCTCTGTCCTTCCATCTCTCTCTCTCTCTCTCTCTCTCTCTCTCTCTCTCTCTCTCTCTCTCTCTCTCTCTCTCTCTCCTCCTCCTCTCTCTCTCTCTCTCTCTCTACTACTCTACTCTCTACTCTCTCTCTCTCTCTCTCTCTCTCTCTCTCTCTCTCTCTCTCTCTCTCTCTCGTCTCTCTCTCTCTCTCTCTCTCTCTCTCTCTCTCTCTCTCTCTCTCTCTGTCCTTCTATCTCTCTCTCTCTTCTTTCCTGCCTGCTCTCTATCTTGCACTCACTCTCACGTCTTGATTATTACATACAATTTTAGGCTTGAAAGGAGGTTTAACTCTTCGGTGTTCTAGGGCCTCCCAGTTCATCTCCCGGAAGAATGGATGATGCTTGATGGCTTCCTCTCCCCCGTATGCCTCAACACAACCCAGCCGCCTCACTGGATTCTTTGTCATGAACTGCGGACGAAGCAGGCGATTGCTTATTAGTAGAGTAAACCACGAGAAGACTATAAGGAAGAAAAGAAGGAAGCGAGGCATCGTGACGACAATCACATATCAGCACGTCAGTCGGAGATTCTCAAGCTCAAAGCACGTCCAAAATCAGAAATGCTTCAGGTCTGGACTCATCCCTTTCAGCCTAGAAACAGTTTCCTCGTAGCAGCATAGTATATGACAGCAAGCAGACGACCCTCCAGACGCACTGCTTACCCCTTTTAGTATTGACACGGCTTCCTTGCTGAGCCAGACAGGGTAGAGAACGTCGTCATGGAGTATTGACTCAAACAGGTCATCCTCGTTATCAGCCTCGAACGGAGGCTGGCCAGCCATCATCTCATACATGAGTACACCTAGCGCCCACCAGTCAACAGACGGCCCATACTCCAGCTCCTGAAGAATCTGTAATAGACAGCCAGAAACCAAGGCACGTGTACACCACGATGCACCAGCAGAAACTACATTAGTACGTTGTAACAGACAGCCAGAAACTATAGCAGAAGTAAGCTGTAATAGACAACAAGAAACTATAGTATGCTTATACTGCAACAGACAGCCAGAAACTATAGCAGAAGTAAGCTGTAATAGACAACAAGAAACTATAGTATGCTTATACTGCAACAGACAGCCAGAAATTATAGCAGAAGTAAGCTGTAATAGACAACAAGAAACTATAGTATGCTTATACTGTAACAGACAGTCAGAAACTATAGCAGAAATAAGCTGTAATAGGCAACAAGAAACGATAGTATGCTTATACTGCAACAGACAGCCAGAAACTATAGCAGAGCTAAGCTGTAATAGGCAACAAGAAACTATAGTATGCTTATACTGCAACAGACAGCCAGAAACTATAGCAGAAGTAAGCTGCAACAGATAGCTAGAAACTATAGTAGGCTTAGACTGTGACAGACACCCAAAGTATAACAGGCATACCTGTAATAGACGGTCAAGAAGCTATAAACGAACATATAGACTGAACACTCACCTCAGGTGCAATGTAGTCGGGCGTACCACAGAAGGTGGTGGTCAGTTGGTCATCTAGAATGCCTTCCTTGCACATGCCAAAGTCAGCAATTTTGCAGTGTCCCTCTGTGTCCAGTAATATGTTGTCTAGCTTCAAGTCTCTACAACGAAACCAAGAGCAAGGCGATGAGAATCGGAAAAAGTTCAAACGTTGCCACCTTTACAGCTACAGGCAACCATATGATGATAGCAGAGTTGCCTGTTTTTACCGGCCTTTCATGGGCAACAACCTTGGATAGTCAAAGCTAGATCCGAGCTGCGAGCCAAACCGTGTTATCGTGCGTGCTCGCGCTCACGTATGCATGATGCAAGAACTTTAGGCCTGCTAATGCGACATTAGCCGTCACCACCTTTTCCTACCCTATTCTGTCACTGCGCCTTGCACCTGCGTATAATGCATTCTCTGTACAGAAACTTCATGCTGCTAATGCGACCTCAGCAGTCACTGCTTCTCCTACCCTATTCTGTGACCGTGCCTTGCTGAGAACACACACACACGCACGCACGCACGCACGCACGCACGCACGCACGCACGCACCCACACACACACACACACACGCGCGCACACACATGCGCGCGCGTGCACACACACAACCACGCGTGCACACACACACACACACACACACGTGCGCACACACAACCACGCACGTGCACACACACACGCACGCACGCACGCACGCACACGCACACGCACACACAACATTGCGCACGCACCTGTATATAATGCCGTGTCTGTGCAGGAACTGCAGAGCTAACGTCACCTCGGCGGCGTAGAACCGTGCGCGCGGCTCGTCAAACTTGCGCGAGCGCTGGATCTGGAACATGAGGTCTCCGCCGTTGACGTACTCCATGATGAAGAAGAGACGATCCTGCGGGGAAGAACAACAACAACATGCAGACGATCACAGATCATGCACGCGGCACCACCTGCAGGCGCCCGCAGCGCCACATGCAGGTGGCGAAGCCTGCATGAGCACCAGACATGGCGGGCCCTCGTTTGGCAGCACTGTATGACAGCACTGCGGCCCTGAACCTCGCCGTATCTTGGTACTTTAGCAACATCAGCAGACGGATACAGAAAGCCGTTACACCATGTAACTTCTATTCTTCCCTTCTCTCAGGCAGGGGTTCTTAACCTGTGGTCCACGTACCACTTTGGGGGTCTGTGGATGGGCTTCAGGGGGTCCGTGAACCCCATTGTATGCAAAATTGTGTGTTTAAGTGGTTATGTGCATTTTTCTGGGGAGGGGTCCGTAGCTTTTACCAGATTCTCAAAAGGGTCCATGACTAAAAAAAGGTTAAGAACCACTGTTCTAAAGTCATGACACACAGGCAGCCAGACGGCTTGTGCTTTATTGCCAGAGTCACTGCGGCATTAGACGTTACTGTTGATACTGCATTGTCATGATGCGTAGGATAATATTCTGCATTGCACAATGCCTTTCTAGGCTGTTTCATGATAATACCCTTTATTCCAAGACTTTCTTTGAGTAAAAAAAATAACCTTTTTAAAGACATTAATCTTGTAAATTGTTGAATAATAACTTTAAGATCAGTTTTACCACATGGGAAACCTTTATCATCCACTGCCCCATTGTTTGCCATTTTCGTAACCCTTTGTTTGAAATAGGTGATTAAATATGTAAATAATAATTAACAAGTCAACCCTGAGACAATGTAACATTATTTTACACCAAATAATGTAATGGTTTTTTTTATATAACACACATGAAAAACTTAAATTAACAAAATGAACCGAGTGTGTCCACATAGCGTACAATGCTTTATGGATTTATGTAAAAAAAACTTTACATCTGTACAATGCCTGGTCCTGAGGCAATGGGGAATAAGCCTTTACTCAATGCACCTCCATTGTATAGGTAGCATTAGGGTCTGACGATGCTTGCTTTATGCCATGTAGCAGACCTGAATAGCCTGCAATGCATGCACGTACCCTAGTCTGGAAGGCAGAGTGAAGTGCTGTGAGGAATGGATGCTTGGCTGACAGCGCCAGCACCCTCTTCTCTGTCATTGTGCAGTCGACATCATCGTCCTGGAGAATCACGTCCTTCTTTAAGACTTTTACGGCATAGATCTCGTCCGTTCCCTTCCTCTCTGCTAGCATCACCTGTATACGCAATAACGACAGCATCGCTACACAAGCGTACGCAACATTCGCACATACAAACACATAATATATGCACGTATGTGCATACGCACGCACGTTTTAAAGGATTCATTTCTTAACTAAATGCAGAATCTGGACAAATATAACAAAATATAGTCTCTCCTAATAGCAAACATTACTGACTACTCCGTGTATAAAATATACTAAGCGCTTGTGCTGTTATTTCATATAAAATAGCAAATAATGCAGCCACATTCTTTTGTCACGAAAATTCCGTGGAAATCGGCAAACACCAGGCAAAGGTGCATCTCACTGGGTGACGTAGAGTTTCTAGACTAGTACAACATCTCTATTACTTAATGATACTATTAAAGTTAAAGTTACTATTAACAACGTATAGGCACAAGGTCTCGCGAGAAAGAAGTGGCATCATCATTAAACCACGTCAACAAGAAGTGAATAAGGACGTTTCAATTATCGCATATTTTGGTGAAAGTAACGTTGTACGAGTGTTCTAAAACATGTTAGCCTTACTGTAGATGCTTGCTGTTACACAAGCAATACCAGTAAGTATTTTAACGATTGGAAAAATACTAGAACAATCGGGAAGACTGTTCGAAATCATCAATTAAATGTATGCAAGTATATATGTAAGAATATCTATGTATACATACATGTATGCACATGCATACGCATGCATGCATGTTTGCGATCCTACACAATTAAATGCAATGTATATGCACTCTTTACGCACGCCCGTCTATACAAGCGTGCGCTCATCCATACAGCGCTCAACACCCTACTTGTGTCACACTCCTCTGCTCCTGCAGGGGGCAGCACTTACCTTGCCGAAGCTACCCTTGCCGAGAACTTTGATGAAGGTGAAGTGGTCGAGTCCGATGCGGTCGCTGCGTGAGGGCGTGGTTGGACTGCGTGAGGGACTGCTGATGCCCATGCGTGCCATGTCTGTGAAGATACACGTCTGTTGGCCGAGACGCGCACACATGCACACGTGCACGGCTCCCGAGTGCCGCCAGCGCCCTCTATATTTCGAGAGACTGCACGGGCTTGCGCCGTCTGCACGGACCTCTGTGGGTTTGCTCCAATGTCTTTAGTATATATTTTATATTCTACTACTTATAATTTTTTGGGGTGTTATCTCAAGGACTTCAGTTTCTTTAGCTATTTCAGCAGTTAGTCAGGTTTGCAAGGAGATCCTTAGCTGCTACATTTAAGGAACTAGATTTCCTAGTATTTTTGTTTAACCTCAGCGGCTATACATCCACTGTCAGCAGTGGGTTACGGCTGTCACCACATGTTAATGGCCCGTGTCACTTTATCACTCACAGAATCTCTAGCCAACGAACCACGAATCGCAACTTATCGAATATCTACATGCAATGCCCACGTTTCGTGATCGTATTGTTTGTAATTGGTACTGCTAGACCAGGCAATAATTTCCTACATGACTGAGTCAAATTACCAAGAGTGTTGGGTCATGGCTGCAGTGAGATGAAAATAAAAAAGTTTGCTCGATTTCTTTTCTAGATTTAATAAAAATTACGTGAAGGATAATATAGCCCTATAACATATTCCCATACATTCCCATAATATAACTGTGGTGTGTATATTTGAGATAAACAACGGATTTTATATTTGTACTTTTTCCCTTTGGTGGGTCCTGGACGTAAAATAAATTTTTTAAGAATAACACTAATTGAGCCTTTACCATTATTCACAGGCATTCTATTCTTTAATTATAATGCAAATTTTGTCTGCTCCTCTTTATTAATGATAAAATAAAACCAGAAGTGATTCTGAATATGACTAATGTGCTATTGTCTGGCATTAATTCTTGGTAACAGTGTCATATATACTGTGCCAGTACAAACCAAAACAGCATAATTTACGTAATAACACCAGCACAATGCATAGCATGCTGTGACAATCTTTTAAAACTCAATTCTGATTCATTTTCTATTAATATTGAATAGTGATAATGAGTGCGTACTATGAATAAACGTAATTTCATCTAAATATAATGCTTAAATCTGGATCAGTGATATTTTAAGTACTGTACAGCTTAAATCCACATCATTATGTGAGTTTTGTTAGATATTGTTAAACACATTGACTGATAGGTGCATGTAAGCAGCTCTTATTGGGATGGCTCAAGTAGATGATGCATAGGTGCAGTTAACGCTAGTCAACCTTCAGCTGTTATAGTATAGTACGTCATGACATGACACATCATGCCATATGATGTCATATTAAGGTAGAAACCCCATGAAAATATGTATACTATAAATTAATTAATAAATAAATAAATAAATATATATATTTATGTATTTATATAGTATACATATGTTCATGGTAAAAACAAAATCAACAAACCATACCAGATTCCTAATCGTGCATGTTATACAAATAATTACATCTAGTAACCATCACGTTACAGGCAGGAGACTTATCAATGCTATCACAAGTGACATCACTACCTACATCACTATTCATGTGCTGATGGCATTGTTAAAGGGATAGTAGACTCTAGGATTTTACTGCATACAACTGTACTTACTGTATAACAAATTGTCTATACCCACACCCCGGCCACCCTCTGCCTGTGAGGCTGGTAATGGGGGTAAGAACACATCCGCACACGCATGCCACGAAGAGAGGCTCCACATGCCTACTAGACTCTGAGCCTCGGAGACCCAGAGACAGGTTCTCACCTCACAGGCTGCCTGCCGAGACTTGGCGAGCACTCTCTTCACCTACAGTCATACTCTCTCACACAGCAAGCCCTTTCTCTCACGGGTTCCTCACTTGAACCTGTCACCCTTCCTTACATTTTCAGGTTACCCTACCTTGCAGTGCACTGCTTTCCTGCAGGATACCCTTTTTTGTGAGGTATTTAGGGCATCTCCGAAAAGCATTCTCGCTGGTACGGCGATATTCTTTACAGCACCCATTGTCTTGTAGGACACCATTCACCTCCCTGTTTGCCCTTGCCTGCCATTGCAGTCACACAACACGGTGCAGCGAATGAAGCGCAAAAACCCAGCCACCCGAGAAAAACTCTCATGGTGACAAGCTACAGCCACAGAAAGCAAATTGATTGACAGAAACCCAATGTTTGTTGGCAATGCTGATGACGTATACTTCGTGTGACTTCCGACTATACATGCGTACAATCATATTACAACTGCCATGATGATGATGATGCCAGAGATTCATATATCATCATCGTCAATCAGACATGCCATTTGTTTCAATAGTCTGTCAACCCATAGCCAGGTGTGTGCATGCATGGTTTGTGTGTTTGGGTGTGCGTGTGCCTGTGTGTGTGTACAAGTGCATATGCGAGTCTCTGTGTGTGCCTTATGCTGCTTGCTGACATGCAGCCTGTGTGCAAGCAGGGTGAATTGGGCGTTAGGGTTGGAGGGGGGGAAAGGATCTAGTCAGGCTCCTCACTCTCAAGAGCTCATATTGAGGCTGTTCACAAATGCCGAGTTGACATAAGTGAAGCCCTTGAATTCTTCCTGGTTGATGGCCTTGATGATCGCCGGATCGATCGGAGTCAGTACAGGTTCCTCTTTGGTAAAGTCAGCGTCAAAGTTGCCAACGTCCTTCTTTGTTTTCTGCACAAACAAGTGGCGAAAAAGATATGAATATAATAAGTCGAGACTGCAGCCACGTAACAGTTTTGCAGAGAGGTGACTTGTTGTACATCATATACATAGATAATTAGCTTGCCCTATTCTCCTCTTCATGTCTATGTCACTTTCTCTATGCCTCCACCTCTTTTCCACTTCTCACTCTCCTTCTCCTCCTCCTCCCACTCATCCTCCTTCACTTCCTTCTCATTCTATCTATCTCACACTTTCTCTCTCTCTCTCTCTCTCTCTCTGTCCTTCCATCTCTCTCTCTCTCTCTGTCCTTCCATCTCTCTCTAAAGTGACACTCTACTGGGACACAAATCCCAGAAGGAGAAGATGATGAAGGGGAGGAAATGGAAAATAAAGAATGTGAAAGGAGGTTTAACTCTTCGGTGTTCTAGGGCCTCCCAGTTCATCTCCCGGAAGAATGGATGATGCTTGATGGCTTCCTCTCCCCCGTATTGCTCAACACAACCCAGCCGCCTCACTGGATTCTTTGTCATGAACTGCGGACGAAGCAGGCGATTGCTTATTAGTAGAGTAAACCACGAGAAGACTATAAGGAAGAAAAGAAGGAAGCGAGGCATCGTGACGACAATCACAATATCAGCACGCAGTCGAGATTCTCAAGCTCAAAGCACGTCCAAAATCAGAAATGCTTCAGGTCTGGACTCATCCCTTTCAGCCTAGAAACAGTTTCCTCGTAGCAGCATAGTATATATGACAGCAAGCAGACGACCCTCCAGAACGCACTGCTTACCCCTTTTAGTATTGACACGGCTTCCTTGCTGAGCCAGACAGGGTAGAGAACGTCGTCATGGAGTATTGACTCAAACAGGTCATCCTCGTTATCAGCCTCGAACGGAGGCCTGGCCAGCCATCATCTCATACATGAGTACACCTAGCCGCCCACAGTCAACAGACGGCCCATACTCCAAGCTCCTGAAGAATCTGTAATAGACAGCCAGAAACCAAGGCACGTGTACACCACGATGCACCAGCAGAAACTACATTAGTACGTTGTAACAGACAAGCGCAAAACTATAGGCAGAAGTAAGCTGTAATAGACAAACAAGAACTATAGTATGCTTATACTGCAACAGACAGCCAGAAACTATAGCAGAGAATAAGCTGTAATACGACAACAAGAAACTATAGTATGCTTATACTGCAACAGACAGCCAGAAATTATAGGCAGAAGTAAGCTGTAATAGACAACAAGAAAACTATAGTATGCTTATACTGTAACAGACAGTCAGAAACTATAGCAGAAATAAGCTGTAATAGGCAACAAGAAACGATAGTATGCTTATACTGCAAACAGACAGCCAGAAACTATAGCAGAGCTAAGCTGTAATAGGCAACAAGAAACTATAGTATGCTTATACTGCAACAGACAGCCAGAAACTATAGCAGAAGTAAGCTGCAACAGATAGCTAGAAACTATAGTAGGCTTAGACTGTGACAGACACCCAAAGTATAACAGGCATACCTGTAATAGACGGTCAAGAAGCTATAAACGAAACATATAGACTGAACACTCACCTCAGTGCAATGTTAGTCGGGCGTACCACAGAAGGTGGTGGTCAGTTGGTCATCTAGAATGCCTTCCTTGCACATCCAAAGTCAGCAATTTTGCAGTGTCCCTCTGTGTCCAGTAATATGTTGTCTAGCTTTCAAGTCTCTACAACGAAACCAAGAGCAAGGCGATGAGAATCGAAAAAGTTCAAACGTTGCCACCTTTACAGCTACAGGCAACCATATGATGATAGCAGAGTTGCCTGTTTTTACCAGCCTTCATGGGCAACAACCTTGGATAGTCAAAGCTAGATCCGAGCTGCGAGCCAAACCTGTTATCGTGCGTGCTCGCGCTCACGTATGCATGATGCAAGAACTTTAGGCCTGCTAATGCGACATTAGCCGTCACACCTTTTCCTACCCTATTCTGTCACTGCGCCGGCCTCCCTGCCGTTATAATGCATTCTCTGTAACAGAAACTTCATGCTGCTATGCGACTCAGCAGTCCACTTGCTTCATCCTACGCCTATTCTGTGACGTGCCTTGCGTGAGCAACACAACACACACGCACGCACGCACGCACGCACGCACACAGCCGCGAGCGCACCACGCACAGCAGACACGCCACCACCGAACCCACGGCGCACACACATGCGCGCGCGTGCACACACACAACACGGCGTGCACACCACACACACACCACAACAACACTGCGGCACACACCACAGCAGCACCACTGCACAACGACACACAGCGACGCAACCAGACGCACACGCACAGCACACACAACATTGCGCACGTCCACCTGTATATAATGCCGTGTCCTGTGCAGGAACTGCAGATGCTAACGTACCCGCGGCGTGTAAGAACCGTGCGCCGGCTCGTCAACTTGCGCGAGCGCTGGATCTGGAACATGAGGTCTCTCGCCGTTGACGGTAACTCCATGATGAGAAGAGACGATCCTGCGGGGCAGTAACAACAACAACATGCAGACGATCACAGATCAATGCACGCGCACACCTGCAGCCGCCCGCAGGCGCCACATGCAGGTGGCGCAGCTGCATGAGCAGCTCGACATGGCGGGCTCCTCGTTTGCAGCAACTAGTATGAGCAGTACTGCGGCCCTGAAAGCCTCGCGTATCTGTGTACTGTCTTAGCAACACAGCAGACGGATACAGAAAGCCGTTACACCATGTAATTCTATTGCTTCCCTTTCTCTCATGGCAGGGTTCTTAACCTTGTGGTCCACCTACCACTTTGGCGGTCTCGTGGATGGCTTCAGGGGTTCCGTGAACCCATTGTAATGCAAAATTGTGTTTTAAGTTGGTTTATGTGGCAATTTTTCTGAATGGGAGGGGTCCGTAGCTTTACCAGATTCTCAAAAGGGTCCATGACTACAAAAAGGTTAAGAACCACTGAGTTCTAAAGTCATGACACACAGGCAGCCAGACGCGCTTGTGCTTTATTGCGCAGAGTCACTGCGGCATTAGACGTTATAGTTGATACTGCATTGTCATGATGCGTAGGACATAATTATTCTGCATTGCACAATGTGCTCTTTCTAGGCTGTTTCATTGATAATACCCTTTATTCGCAAGACTTCTTGAGTAAAAAAAATAACTTTTTTAAAAGACACTAATCTTGGTAAGATTGGTTGAATTAATATAACTTTAAGATCAGTTTTAACCATGGCGGGAACCTTTACTATTCCACTGCCCCATGTTTGCCATTTTTGTAAACCCTTTGTTTGAAATAGCGTGATTAAATAGTAATAATAATTAACAATCAACCCTGAGACAATGTAACTTATTTTACACCAAATAATGTAATGGTTTTTTTTATGTAACACACTGAAAAACTTAATTTAACGAAATGAACCGCGAGTGCTGTCCACATGAGTCGCCCCCCCCCCCCCCCCCCCCCTACCAATGCTTTATGATTTATGTAAAAAAAAACTTTACATCTGTACAATGCCTGGTCTGAGGCAATGGGGAATAAGCCTTTACTCAATGCACCTCCATTGTATAGGTAGCATTAGGGTCTGACGATGCTTGCTTTATGCCATGTAGCAGACCTGAATAGCCTGCCAATGCATGCACGTACCTAGTCTGGAAGGCAGAGGTGAAGTGGCTGTGAGGAATGCGATGCTTGGCTGACAGCGCCAGCACCCTCTTCTCTGTCATTGTGGCAGTCGACATCATCGTCCTGGAGAATCACGGCCCTTCTTTAAGACTTTTACGAGCATAGATCTCGTCCGTTCCCTTCTCTCTTGGCTAGCATCACCTGTATACGCAATAACGACAGCATCGCTACACAAGCGCTACGCAACATCGCACATACAAACACATAATATATGCACGTATGTGCATACGCACGCACGTTTTTAAAGGATTCATTTCTTAACTAAATGCAGAATCTGGACAAATATAACAAAATATAGTCTCTCCTAATAGCAAACATTACTGACTACTCCGTGTATAAAATATACTAAGCGCTTGTGCTGTTATTTCATATAAAATAGCAAATAATGCAGCCACATTCTTTTTTGTCACAAAATTCCTGGAAATCGGCAAACACCAGGCAAAGGTGCATCTCACTGGGTGACGTAGAGATTTCTAGACTAGTACAACATCTCTATTACTTAATGATCACTATTAAAGTTTAAAGTTACTATTAAAAACGTATAGGCACAAGGTCTTCCGCGAGAAAGAAGTGGCATCATCATTAAACCACGTCAACAAGAATGAATAAGGACGTTTCAATTATCGCATATTTTGGTGAAAGTAACGTTGTACGGAGTGTTCTAAAACATGTTAGCCTTACTGTAGATGCTTGCTGTTACACAAGCAATACCAGTAAGTATTTTAACGCTTGGAAAATATATGAACATCGGGAAGACTGTTCGAAATCATCTAATTAAATGTATGCAAGTATATGATGTAAGAATAATCTATGTATACATGTTACAGCACATGCATACGCATGCATGCATGTTTGCGATCCTACACAATTAAATGCAATGTATATGCACTCTTTACGCACGCCCGTCTATACAAGGCCTGCGCTCATCCATACGCGCTGAACACCACTACTTGTGTCACACTCCTACTGCTTCTGCAGGGGGCAGCACTTACCTTGCCGAAGCTACCCTTGCCGAGAACTTTTGTGAAGGTGAAGTGGTCGAGTCCGATGCGGTCGCTGCGTGAGGGCGTGGTTGGGACTTGCGTGAGGGACTGCTGATGCCCATGCGTGCCATGTCTGTGAAGATACATCGTCTGTTGCCGAGACGCGCACACATCGCACACGTGCACGGCTACCGAGTGCGCCAGCGCCCTCTATATTGTCGAGACTGCACGGGCTTGCGCCGTCTGCACGGACCTCTGTGGGTTTGCTCCAATGTCTTTAGTATATATTTTATATTCTACTACTTATTAATTTTTTGGGGTGTTATCTTCAAGGACTTCAGTTTCTTTAGGCTATTTCAGCAGTTAGTCAGGTTTGCAAGGAGGTCCTTTAGCTGCTACATTTAAGGAACTAGATTTCCTAGTATTTTTGTTTAACCTCAGCGGCTATACATCCACTGTCAGCAAGTGGGTTACGGCTGTCACCACATGTTAATGGCCCGTGTCACTTTATCACTCACGTAATCTCTAGCCAACGAACACGAATCACAACTTATCGAATATCTACACGCAATGCCCACGTTTCGTGATCTTATTGTTGTTTGTAATTGGTACTGCTAGACCAGGCAATAATTTCCTACATGACTGATCAATTACCAAGAGTGTTGGGGTCATGGCTGCAGTGGAGATGAAATAAAAAAGTTTGATCGATTTCTTTCTAAGATTTAATAAAATTACGTGAAGGATAATATAGCCCTATAACATGATTCCCATTACATTCCCATCAATATAACTGTGGTGTGTATATTTGAGATAAACAACGATTTTATATTTGTACTTTTTCCCTTTGGTGGGTCCTGAACGTTAAAATAAATTTTTTAAAATAACACTAATTGAGCCTTTACCATTATTCACAGGCATTCTATTCTTTAATTTAATGCAAATTTTGTCTGTTCCTCTTTATTAATGATAAAATAAAACCAGAACTGATTCTGAATATGACTAATGTGCTATTGTCTGGCATTTCATTCTGTAACAGTGTCATATATACTGTGCCAGTACAAACCAAAACAGCACAATTTACGTAATCACACCAGCACAATGCATAGCATGCCTGTGACAATCTCTTTAAAACTCAATTCTGATTCATTTTCTATTAATATTGAATAGTGATAATGAGTGCGTACTATGAATAAACGTAATTTCATCTAAATATAATGCTTAAATCTGGATCAGTGATATTTTAAGTACTGTACAGCTTAAATCCACACTCATTATGTGAGTTTTGTTAGATATGTTAAACACATGACTGATAGGTGCATGTAAGCAGCTCTTATTGGGATGGCTCAAGTAGAGGGTGCATAGGTGCAGTTAACGCTAGTCAACCTTCAGCTGTTATAGTATAGTACGTCATGACATGACACATCATGCCATATGATGTCATATTAAGGTAGAAACCCCATGAAAATATGTATACTATAAATTAATTAATAAATAAATATATATATTTATGTATTTATATAGTATACATAATGTTCATGGAAAAAAATCAACAAACCATACCAGATTCCTAATCGTGCATGTTATACACAATAATTACAATCTAAGTAACCATCACGTTACAGGCAGGAGACTTATCAATGCCTATCACAAGTGACATCACCACCTACATCACTATTCATGTGCTGAAGGCATTGTTAAAGGGATAGTAGACTCTAGGATTTTAACTGCATACAACTGTACTTACTGTATAACAAATTGTCTATACCCAACCCGCGGCCCCCCACTCCGAGGTCAGAGGACCGCATGCGCGTTCGCCAAAATCTCTCGGTAAAGGGGTATTTTTCGCGCGACAAAATCCGGCCAAGAATTGTAAAAAAAGGGGGTGTATTTGACTTTTCACCCGGAGATTTCTTTAAAAAGGGGGTGTTTTTCCTCTCTCTCTTTCATCTTGAATATCATAGAAAACTTTATTAAATCCCGGGATCAAATTCCTGAAATTCCTGCTAGTTTTGAAAGCTCATTCAAGATTATTTAATTTTGAAATGTAAAAATATTGCCCCCTAGTTCCCCTCGATCACTGAACTCTACACTACGTAGTGTAGACTGGTTCGACAGTTCCACACGCTACACTAACGTCACTACGGTTGGAATGAGAGCTCACCTGAGATAGGGAGTACATTGAGCAGTGTTCCGGATTTAGGGGGGTCTCCAAGGCAGGAAAAACCCGCAAAAAGCCCGCGAAAGGGGGGTTAAGAAATTTTAGCAGTCCTGAGATAGGGGGGTGCTTTCAAAGGGAGGGAACGAGCATATGCGTACCCTAAATAACACTGAGTGGGGGGGCCGGGACCCACACGTACTTGTTACCAGATACCTAATTTAATTGTTATAATTAATTATACATCAACGCTACGAAATTTGAACGGCGCCATTGACACCCGCGACCGTGCTGCACCCTGAAAAAGTTGCGCATTTGCCAATTTATTTTGCACGTTACAGATCGAGGGCTAATCACAAAGGTGCAATTATATTTATACCTAAATGCTATTTAACCTAACAATGTTCATTTTAGGACAAATTTATCCATAATATAACTGAAACTATATGCCGTTTATAAGATATTACAATCCTTTTGCTTTTAAATTAATAAATAAGAAACACCCTCGGTCTGTAGCCCTTGGCTGAAAAGTCGTTTTGCGCAACTTATCAGATCGTGCGCTTTGAGTGGCGCCACCGTCGTTGTAATAAAACTATAGTCGTTAGTTTTAAAACATTTTTTAATAATATTTTTAATGGTGATTGAACCATGAAACTTTTTATGTAGCGTAATTTTAACCTAAATTAACTGAAAATAACCCTAGAACCTAGAGTAAACGATCCCTTTAATGGTTAGTCACAGAATCCTCATCCAATTACTACATGCCATTAGAAATGCACAACACTAGTCCACGAAATTTCTGATGTTATTTATATTTGTTAACGCGGCAAACGTTATGCTATTGCATTTACGTGCGCCCACACATCTATGAATGCGAGTTATATAAGGAAGATGGCAAGTGCCCCACTGTGTGGAGACGTACAGGCATGGATCAATGTTAGAGTATGCACGATGCATCAAGGACACAGTGAGGTTTACAGGCATCAGCCAGGCCTGTCACTACAGTCTGCACTGCACAGTGACCGAACAGCGCAGGGGCAGCTCTCAGAAATATACAGACATCCAAGCTACAGGTGCTTTCCATGTGCGCAAGAGAAAGTCAGTGATTTAGAGTGAGCATGACATGAAAATAGAGAAATGTGAGAATGGGAAAGAAGAGACAATGAATGTTGGCGTGATAGCAAAAAAATATAGAATTATTATTGCTAGCAAATGAGATTCATGCAATAACTAGAAAGAAATAAGCATAAAGAACCGCTTCACTGCAAACTGGTACACCCCAGCGTCTGCTTACATGAGACATACTCGGATTTCAGCAGATAATGACAAAACCAGCCAGTAGATGGCAGCAGCTGCACGCTCATTTCTAACAAATCAAAGCAGGAGCACAACAATTACATCCCAGCATGCATGCGCACACTCATCATTTCAACTAATAAATTTAATCCACAAACAGTAGATCAGTGGAAAATTGCTGCAGCGAATGGTTTCGAAAGCAAATCATAACGTTTTGGGGGCCCCCTTACCAAATACAACCAATTTCCTAAGTTCCCATATTTCCCACGGTACTATAACGGAGCTAATAAATAAATGATAATTGCCGGACAACTATACCGGCATCGGCTGGTTGCTATAAACGTTCAAGCAGCAGCCAATAAAATCAGTGAAATCATTAACAACGCAGTTACATGAGAGCAACATAATAGCATTCGTATGTATCGCGACGCAAACGGCCGGCCCAGTGGAATGGCATGTTCGCTGGTTTGAAATGTCGACAGTACAGAAAGGCGCTGGTGACAGTAAAAGATGCCTATGACAGGTTGAATGAAGCGAACACCTCCGAGCAGTAAACGGGAGACACGTTGAAAAGAACCTGTGCCGGGAGACGGTGCCATTTCCAATAGCTGCGCGGCCAAGCGGCTGGTTGAAATCCGCTGCACAGTGCAGAATGCACACATCTGATGCAGTGAGCGTATATGTGTGTGAGCATGCACATTGCACAGCTGTCATACAAACACGGGTGAAGACCCCAACACACAGAGCTTACCACAGCAGCAGCACGCACACTCACGTGAGAGAGAGAGAGAGAGAGAGAGAGAGAGAGAGAGAGAGAGAGAGATTCCTTCTATCTCTCTCTCTCTTCTTTCCTGCCTGCTCTCTATCTTGCACTCACTCTCACGTCTTGATTATTACATACAATTTTAGGCTTGAAAGGAGGTTTAACTCTTCGGTGTTCTAGGGCCTCCCAGTTCATCTCCCGGAAGAATGGATGATGCTTGATGGCTTCCTCTCCCCCGTATGCCTCAACACAACCCAGCCGCCTCACTGGATTCTTTGTCATGAACTGCGGACGAAGCAGGCGATTGCTTATTAGTAGAGTAAACCACGAGAAGACTATAAGGAAGAAAAGAAGGAAGCGAGGCATCGTGACGACAATCACATATCAGCACGTCAGTCGGAGATTCTCAAGCTCAAAGCACGTCCAAAATCAGAAATGCTTCAGGTCTGGACTCATCCCTTTCAGCCTAGAAACAGTTTCCTCGTAGCAGCATAGTATATGACAGCAAGCAGACGACCCTCCAGACGCACTGCTTACCCCTTTTAGTATTGACACGGCTTCCTTGCTGAGCCAGACAGGGTAGAGAACGTCGTCATGGAGTATTGACTCAAACAGGTCATCCTCGTTATCAGCCTCGAACGGAGGCTGGCCAGCCATCATCTCATACATGAGTACACCTAGCGCCCACCAGTCAACAGACGGCCCATACTCCAGCTCCTGAAGAATCTGTAATAGACAGCCAGAAACCAAGGCACGTGTACACCACGATGCACCAGCAGAAACTACATTAGTACTGTAATAGCCAAACATTGCATTAGATGTGGACATGAGAAAACTATTGTTTTATTGCTCTTTTGCCTCGTTGCGCCACCTGGTGGAAGCTATAGTGGTGAGCCAAGGGAAGCGGACATATTGAATTTCGACAAGATGTGTAGACCTTTCGTTGTCACGATATTTCTCCTTTAAGATACTTTTGGTCAAACAATTCGGTAAGAAAATATTATAGTAAGATGCACCAATATATATATATTTCATAGCCACAGTGTATGAGAAATGACATCCCCGGTAGCGGGCGTCGTTAGGTTATGTCGAGTGAATTCGAGCATTCTGTTTGCACGAAGGAGCATGGTCGCGCACTGTATAGCACTTCCAGTAGGGTCGGTCTCGATGATTAATTGTTTGTTTACTCTTAAATATGAACAATGCTTTGACAAGTATAATTATTAGTGAAGACTTTTGGACACTAGGGATTCTGGGCATATTGTCGTGTTGGCAATTTATACTGTTGTAACATGTAACTTACTTATGATGATATGTACCTTGATTGTATAACGTAGACTTTAGTACTAAAAGTTGTATTTTGAATGCGTTGCAGTTTATCCTACGTATTGGCGTAGTAGAAGAATAAAGAACGTCGACATATAAGAACGCCATTACAAGTACGTTGTAACAGACAGCCAGAAACTATAGCAGAAGTAAGCTGTAATAGACAACAAGAAACTATAGTATGCTTATACTGCAACAGACAGCCAGAAACTATAGCAGAAGTAAGCTGTAATAGACAACAAGAAACTATAGTATGCTTATACTGCAACAGACAGCCAGAAATTATAGCAGAAGTAAGCTGTAATAGACAACAAGAAACTATAGTATGCTTATACTGCAACAGACAGCCAGAAACTATAGCAGAAGTAAGCTGCAACAGATAGCAAGAAACTATAGTATGCTTATACTGCAACAGACAGCCAGAAACTATAGCAGAAGTAAGCTGCAACAGATAGCAAGAAACTATAGTATGCTTATACTGCAACAGACAGCCAGA
>NW_014577547.1:119024-121750 GCF_000485595.1 Priapulus caudatus | reverse complement strand
GAGAAGATCCTAGAGAGAGAGGTACGAGAGGAGAAGAGAAAAGGAGAGGAGGAGATGAGAGAGAGACGAGAGTGTAACAGAAAGAAGAGAGCAGTAAAGAGAGAGCAGAGAGGAGAGCAGAGAGTAGAGAAAGAGAGCAGAGAGAAGAGCAGATCGAAGACCGAGAGGAGAGAGAGAGAGAGAAAGAGAGAGAGAGAGAAAGAGAATGCTGGGATGTGCGTCTGGGATTGTGTGAATGAAGCAGAGTGGAAAAAAGTGGGAAGGGTTCAGGAAAGAGGTACAAAGCTAGAACTAGACGAGTGGGAGGGTGTGATTGAGGAAAAGTAGTATGGAAGGATCATTGCGAGAGGCATGGAAAAGGCTACAAGTTGATGCGTGGATGAGCCAGGGGTACCTTTAGGGATTTAGGGAAGGGAGAGGGGTGACGAGTGAGTACCAGGAATCTGGGAAAGGTAAGTGGAAAGCTGTGAGCCAGATCAATACATAAAGAAGATTTAATAAGGTAATCAGCAAGCATAGATGAAGGAGATAGATAAGGGACCAAGAAGTGGAGGTGGGAACAGCACCAAGCAAGCTGTGCAGGTAGAGTGTAGAAAACACACACGCACACGCACACGCGCACGCACACGCACGCACGCACGCACGCACGCACGCACACGCACACGCATACACACACGCACACACACGCATACACACACGCACGCACGCACACACACGCACACGCACACACACACACGGTATTGTGTTGATCGGGTGGTCATCACACCATGCAAATAGAGGGAAAGTGCATGCAATGGTGGGACGTGCACACCACACACGCACGCACGCACGCACGCACGCACGCACGCACGCACGCACACACACACACACACAATACTGCAACAGACTTGTATGGCAACTACCACCGACGTCCTGACCCCGTCAGCAACCCGTCCGCAGTCTCACCGACCGGGAGTCCGCTCCCAGAGGACATCCCCATACTCGACCCCACGACAACGCGGGTCGCAGGGCCGCGACGAGCGAACGCTCCCGACAGGGACGCGGCGGCGGCGCGTCGGAGGCGGACAGCCGGCAGCGGCGTGCCGACGTTACCTTGGCTGATTGCGGAGAGCATCGGCAGTGGAGAGGAGTTAGAGCGTTCATGCACTAGCGCCGCACCTTTCATTGTGTCGGAGAACGTGCTGCTCGCCGGCGCCTCGCTGATCGAGATCTGAAACGACGAGAAAAAAGGAAAAACGACCGTGTGTCGTCACCGGGTTCGCACTCTCGCCGCGCGTCCTTCCAACCAACCCACCCCTTCGTCATCCCCCAGGTTTGAGCCCACCCCCTGCGTCCTTCCAACCAATCCACCCCTTCATCATCCCCAGGTCGCATTCGCGACGAATCCACACCACACCCACCGAAACAAAGCGAGAAGCTAATTTCGCATTTCGACTATGCATGTTTCGCATTGTTCTCTGCGGCCACCGGTCAGGAAAAAGCCCGTCACGGCATAATAACGCATGCGCGTGGTTTTTTGCGTGTTTCGGTTAGAAATCTTTAATGGTGGCAGAGCAAGAACCATGAAGAATAAATAGCAATTATCTCTCCACTTGAGCAGTATACTTTGTAGTTGAGAAGTCCCCGACACAATGCACTGCACAGTCTGAAATACGAAATTGGTTTATATACGCTAGTATAGCTAGATGACGACCCAATAAGGGGTGCCACATGGTGCTGGGCAGTAGAAGTAATCCGTGACTGTAAGGGCGGCGTGTGATACTACCTTAATGCCATCAGCATTGCCTGCAATCTGACTGTTCCACGGGTAGGACATCCGTTGGTAGCCAGAAGTGCTTGAGGCCTGTGACCGTGCAAAAAAGGAATAGTTCACGAAAGTAGGAAAAAAAGCATATTTAAGCATGCAGCAGCTGTTGTGCATGCCATGTACAGGGAGGGTGACACTATTGAGCATGCGGAGAAGTGAAGTGCACGTACCCATACACAACGACACAGAACAAGAGCCGCAGAGCGACTGGGCTCATCTGAGGTGTGTTGCTACGGTTATGAACGTAAAATTTCAGTCGTGCGTAGAGACACATTTGTTAGGCGCAGATATGCAGATACGCAGTTGCGTACACATCATTTCAGCAACCTTCTCCATTCTGCATACCTCCCAAATCCCATTGGTTGATACAAATCGCGTGCCTGAAACTCCTGTTTTATGGTGCATTGTGACCCTAACCCTAACCCTATTGGAAAAACTAATAATTTTATTGTAAAAATTATTTGTTGTTATTAAATTGTTGTAAATAAATCATGTAAATATTTGCGTTAATTGGGAAAAAATAGTTAAATGAATAAAGATAGAAAAATACAGAAAACAGGTAAATAAAAAGAAATCTGATGGGATTCGATTAAAGGACCTTTGAGACGTAATCCTGTGCTGTACCCATTGGGCTATCCAGACATATTGGCTTTCTAGATTATGGATGTGCCATGAATATGAGAACACTGTGACATCATTGAGGCAGTTCAGGAATCCATGTTTAACCCTCCTCTTGAGGGTCAAAAGGTTATCAGACACTTACTCTTCGCACGTCAGTGGAAAGCACATTTCATGGTCCTTTCAATAAAGTGATAAAAATGGTAGGTCAGCTCTGAAACAAAAAAGTTTTTCGCCGAATATCGTGACCGTACGTCGAGCGGTTAAGATTTGTGCCCAACTGTTGACGCACGGACGGACG
>NW_014577547.1:112638-117902 GCF_000485595.1 Priapulus caudatus | reverse complement strand
AGAGAAAGTGTGTGCATGTGTGTATGCGTGCATGTGTGCGTAGGTGCGTGTGTGTATCTGTGCGTGCCTGCGTGCGTGCGTGCGTGCGTGCGTGCGTGTGTGCGAGGGAGAGAGAGGCGCACAGATAGAGTGAGATAGAAAGAGAGTGCGAGCGGTTGTAAGACATGCAGTGTGACATCGTGCATAACAGAAGTTCCATCACAACACTCAAGGCGTAATGAGTATGGGGGGGAGGCACTTACCTTATGCCATCATTTGTCACCACGGAGGGATACCGTCTACACCGTGTAGGCTCTATATCATACTATCAGGAGTAAATAATAATAGATTCTCTTCTAAATCTATTATTATTCACTCCTGATACGGCAGATACACACATATAGTAGAGAATTTTCACTGAGAATATGCTTGCTTCACACTGCTGCCACGGAGATTCAGATACATTTCGGGGCAATTCAATGACAAGGACTCGCATTTTAGCGGCGTCTGGTTTTTTCCAGTCACATTAAAATGCAGCTATATTGCGTGAAATCTACAATCAAGTAAGATGCCACCCAGATGGATGCCCATGACAAAACAAATGGGTGATTTCTAGTGATTGCAATCAAAATTACTTAGGCAGCAGCTGAGACAAACAATTTATGACACACACACAGACAATAATTAACGGCAACAGCAACACACCCTTACCTTCAGTCATCACAGGGCTTCAGCCTCGGTACTATTAAACTATAAGATGCTAAATACTGCAATTTCTCGTCACGACCTGAGAGTGTGAGACAATGACAACAACTGGCGGTTTCCATGACTACTGCCTGTTACAGTGTCTTATGTGCTGTCTCCAAGATTACCCACATTGTCATTCGTCACGGTGACAATCTGCTGCAATGACGAGATACTGCCTGCACGCTCAGCCACGGACTCAGTTAGAGTTACTCTACCCAAAATCTATCGCACCGTCTAGGTAGTACTCGCACACCAACTGAACTAACAATATTAACATACTTAAATGTGCGTAATCCGTGTCCTAATTAATGAGCTACATTGCCGGGCTTTAATAAATCGAGCACTGTTGTCCCTGTTGCATGAGTGAGCTGGTTTTCCAATAGGGGAGTAAACAGGACAAACAAACCTTGGCAGTGCAGTGTTTCCACCCATCATCTCTGCTTGGCAGCGCTGTTACCGTGGCAATGACTTACGCTTCAATGAGGGTGTGGTGGCAACGGTATTTGACTGCTGCTAGTAGTTGGTAGTTATAGACGAACGCAGGGGGGAGAGGAGGAGCACGGGAGGTGAACGTACGTGTAGCGATGAGACGAACAATGGGAGAACGCACCACAACGAAGCGCTAGTAAACCTATAACTAGCGAACAGTGTAAAACACAGGGAACACGAGAGCGAATAAACAGGTGGATGTTAATTAACGACAGATCAACACGAGGGGTTAAAACAATCGGAAGTCTATATGCTCATGAGCAACAATCAGGTAAGCTTAGTACACGATAGCTCCAAGAAACGGTATTGCTAGGGTTAGAATACCGGTTGTATAGACGGATCGGATTGTATAGACAATCCGTCGCACAGCCTGGTCGGGCTAAGTACACGAGTACTCTATACGCAATACGTAATAAAGAGAGCTAGCCCTACTTAACCTGACCTAATATAAAGCGATGCACCAGGAGCGTACGTGCATTCGATTCATTGCAAACAAATCTTCATCGTTTCAATCACTAGGCTTGACTTTGAAATAAAAATCCGCCTGCTACCACTAGGCACATACACTGCATAGCAGAGGCAACAGACGTACATAAGATATAAGAGCACATATCTGTAGCGCAGACAGTAGTGCCAAACTGTAACAGATATACAAGTGCTTAGCTGTAGCAGACCTAAGGGGGTTTAGCTAGAGTAGACGTAGTAGTGCTTAGCTGTAAGAGTTGTACTGTAGATTGTTTAGCTAGAGCAGATAAACGGGAGCTTCGCTTTAGCAGGTAAACGGGGTGATACTCCTTTAGGAGTGTTCCCAACTTTAATGTCATTAATGGTCATAATAACATATATATGGTCATGGTCATATATTAGTTTGTGGTTTAATGTCATTTAGGTTAGGGTTAGGGTTAGGATTATCAATCATTAATCATTAATGATATCAAAGTTGGGAACACTCCTAATGGAGCGTTAGCCGGTAAACGAGTGTTTAGTTAAGCAGACTAGGGAATGATTAGCTGTAGCACACATAGCAGTACTTAGGAGAGACACTAGACGTACACGAGACATAGCAGTGCTTAGTAGAGGCACCAGGAGTAGCTGCGGCATAAGAATTCCTAAGTAAGCTGGTACCTTTTTGCTACGCTTTCCCTCGTTGAGTTTGTGGCTAGATATGCCCATCGCCTGGAGGATCTCTGCCATCTGCTTGGCGTTGATGCCACAGTTGTTTGCCACGTTTTTCTGACATCGCTTGTGAACGTTTAGCTTACATACTGGAAAGGGCAGGTGATAAATGGTAAGTGGCCATTACCTCGTGGAGACCTCACATCCGTCCCCATCAATACCACGACCATCAACGCTCCAGCTACAACCACACCACCACCACCATCATCACCATCAACATCATCATCATCACCATCAACATCATCATCACCATCATCATCATCACCACCATCATCATCATCATCACTATCAACATCATCACCACCATCACCATCATCATCCCCATCAACATCATCACCACCACCACCATCATCATCACCATCAACATTATCACCACCATCACCATCAACATCATCATCGTCGTCGTCGTCGTCGTCATTATCGTCTCCAACGCCGCCTGGAGATGGCGTTACCATCATCATATTAACCACTGCCACCATCACCTCCACCATCACCATCACCATCACCATCACCATCACCATCGACGGTCTATGGTGAGTAGTCTCATAAAGGTTTCTGTGATTGTACAATGCAAACACATTTTCACATTGCAGCATCTGCTGTATCAGCCCATACACGCACGCACGCATGCACTTCATGCATGCATACAAACACTTTCACACTGCTTGCCCTACTGTTTTATACTACTGATTGCCCTACTGCTTTATACTATTGCTTACCCTACTGCTTTATACTACTGCTTGCCCTACAGCTTGCCCGTACACACACGAATGCGCACGTACACAAACATGTACGTGCACACGCACGCACGCACGCACGCACGCACGCTCACACGCACGCACACACACACACACACAACACTACACACACAGTCACCATTACGCACACACACTCACCCACAAACACACACAGATCCCCCACATATGCACACACATGCACACACAGATCAGACAGACTCCCACCTTCACACTGCAGGCCCTGCCGTATCAGCCCGTATAGACACGAGCCACAGTGGTCACAGAAGGTTGGCCGACGATAGCTGTGCACAGAAAACCGGTGAGGGATATTCACACTAAACCTCGTTCCTCCCAACTGTAAGAAAACAAATAAATAACGAAATAACAAAGTGTGTACTACCTCCTTAGTCTAACAGGGCAACAATCTTAACCTTGTTCCTAGCAAATGTGAGATAATGTGACGAGCCCTTTTCCTCCAACTATAACAAAACAAGATTGTTTCTTCCCACTATATTGCTAACGTAAACTGGTTGCCCAACACCATAATAATGGTCAGTGCATAACAGCACGGTGAACATCTGAACCTCGCTCGACCACACACCTCACTCAACACCATTACTGAACATATATGTCAGGGCATGTTATCTTTCAAAGAACAGCCAGAATGTCAACGATGGGTGGGTTTGTCCACCTAGACCTCTCTCTACCAGACTTCCACGCTGTGATACGTACTTCATCTTCTGTCGTTGCCTTGCATCCCGGGCATTTGGTGACAACGTATTCATGACACCTTTTGTGAACCACACATGTACAAACTGCAATGGAACGATAAACATGAATGCGTACAGACGTTAGCACAAAGCGAATATGACTCAGCAGGCTTACACAATGTGAAGCTATGCAAACGTGCACAAAAACTACATTTACTACTGAGCAGAGCACATGGGTAATAGACAATCAATATTTAGTCCAGTTAATGTCCCATCAGAGTATGATGAATTGCGGCCATATGATGCCTCTAGAACTTCATGCATTTTCTAGATGTAGGATACGTTTGACCTTATGATAATCTATACAAAACAAAGATGAATACTTAGAAATGTTATGTAACCATGGGTACCTGAATATTATATACAGTGTATTACATATGCTTTATAACGTTGACCAGTAAAAACATTACATGTTCTGGCAGTATGTATCATTGACCTCTTAAGTAAGGCACCAGTCAGTACCTATTAAATACCAGAACCTGACATAGCTCTTGACATAAACATCTGCTTAACCTGTACGACATGTAACTATGACCTGGGCATGTTCCACGCCACAACATATTTCCACTTAAAGTGATTACGTCACCGTAAATAGTAAAAAATAAAAAAAATATTTCCACTTTATCACAAAATATAAGTAATTCTGTTCACTTTTTATGGTTTAATTGCTGCATTATACTTCCTATTTTACTATATTGTTCGATGTGAACATACACTCGTGACTCATACATCGCCCATAGCAAGCAATTAATGTCAGGAACACTAATATCAAATCCTCCAGGTTTTTTGGATTTTTAACTAGTTGAGAAACAATCTTATCAGGTAAGAATTTGACGATACGTTTAGTCCCGTCAGTTCTTAGTTTTAATGTAAAAAAATGGCAACAATTTTTTTTTACAAATTTTACCATAGAAAATTCGTGACGTAGTCAATTTAAAAACACTAATAGTGTACCTTGGCATTGATAACCTTGTTTTCCAAGACCCCTGTAAAATGGTAAAATTACAGATTAACCAGGCATTACAGCTGAAGACCTTTCACATATATGATGCTAGCCTAAATTTGTGTGTGCAGCGAGATAAACTCTTTAACGTTAAGGAAATGTCCTCGAAGACAGACATGATGCCATGTTTTTGCCTTCTTTGACTATATATAAAGAGAGAACGTACAATTGCCTGGGAGAAACACTGCAAGCACACACATGTGCGTGCACACGTACCCACATAGTATATAATGCGTGAACACAGACACATGCTTAACCATGCACGTATGTAATCATAGAAAGTGTTTACGTATAGTACTGGGCTAGAAGAAAGAAGTGGAAAAGGAGCGAGGGATGAAGGAAGGGAGAAAGTGTGTGTGCGCG
>NW_014577547.1:103879-106592 GCF_000485595.1 Priapulus caudatus | reverse complement strand
TGTGATTAAGGTCAAGGTAAAGGTCAAATAAAGGTTGCAGTGACCTGGTTTTGGTACTCTGCACACCTTTTCCCCAAGATGTGTAAGTATACCAAGTTTGGTCACGCTAGGTCAATTAGGGGTCGAGTTATAGAGCGAAAGGGAAATTCTCTGCGGCGGACCGAGCGGCGGCGGCGGCTGGGGAGACATGAAACCATAGTATCCCCGCCGACTTCGTCGCGGGGGATACAATTATATGAGCTGAATATAGGATTTACAGGTACGTTCCCGGTATGGGATGTTTATATATATGATCTGAATAATTATATAGGATTTACAGGTATGTTCCCAGTATGGGATGTGCATACATATGATCTGAATATAGGATTTACAGGTATGTTGCCAGTATGGGATGTGCATACATAGGATCTAAATATAAGATTTACAGGTATGTTCCTAGTGTGGGATGTACATACATATGATATGAGTATAACAATTACAGGTATGTTCCTAGTATGGGATGCTCATATATAATACGATCTGAGTATAAGATTGACAGCTATGCTCCCAGTATAGGATGTGCACACACTGCACAGGGAATGTGACATCTCTTGTTTCTCCACAGGAAAGTGAGTCCAGCAATGATGCGGGACGCTCTCGATTTTTTGTCGTAGCTGTTGTTGGTAATGAGTGCCCAGTTGCGGGGAAAACAGTGCCAGGCAAAGGGTTCGTCATGCAAGTAAAATCGCATTTGGGGTAAATAATGACAATTTGTCATTATTCACACCGGATTTAAACGTACCTGCTCAAAAAAGCCACCTTGAGTTCGACAGGTCGGACGAATTACACATTCTCTGGATGAGTGGATGTGCATATATATATATATATATATATATATATATAACCTGCCTATAAGATTCATATGCATGTACCCAGTATCGAATGCACATACATGTGTTTCCAGCAAGAAAGAAATTTATTGGGGTTTAAACGCAGGATGCGCATTCATTTTACCCTATGTTCCAGTGTTTCTATTTCTTAGCCTCACACATAGCCATATTGATTTTGGGTGCTGCATTTTTTACCCACACCAGAGGAATTTATTGAAATGTATGCCTAGGTTGCCATGCCAACAATAAAATAAGTATTCCTTGGTAGCGTTTGAGCCACGATGTGATTTACGGAAGGAAGTTAGCTACCGCAAGTAATATCAAATCTAAGTTGCTCCCTGTTTTACGGCGTAAAATGGCACGAATCAAATGAGGTTCTTGCGGTAGCGAAAGTAAACAGCGACACGTTACAGGCACGGCGAAAACTGCATGCACGTCTAAAGCACAAGGGGAGACAGCACAACGTAAGGCAGGAAACAGCACAACAGCACAACACAAGTTAGTATAACGTACCACAAGATAGCGTACGATATAGAACACAGCACAACGCATAGCACGATAGGTACAGCACATGACAGAGGATATCAAAACATGTGGAGGCACAAAACAGAAACAACGTAGGATAGGAGACAGCCCAATATATGTCAGCAGAAATACCAAAAAGGGCAGGAACAGAATAAATTCGGAGACACACCACAATCTGTGCCACGAGACACCGCTACATACATACAGCTGAACTATCACTACCAACACATGTATGGCAGCCGGGCATCGCCGTATTGTAGAAGTCAGTATATAGCATGTCACGCAATAGCACAATGCGTCGTAATAGACAAGAGTGTATACCACGGCAGATAACACACTACATGACTACAGCATGTGCCACAGAAGATAGCGAAACATAATCAAGAGTCCATAATAGAAGAATCCTTGTAAGAATTTCGATTATAATTTCTAATATAAGGTAGTACAATGCATGACATGAGACATCTGAATATTATGGCTGGTTAGAAAACAGTACGTGGAAGCAGTGCTTATAATATAAAGGCAAACGACAGGACACAACATGACACAGCCGTAGCACAGACAATGCGACATGACAGACTCCAACATGACATGGTGGAGCAGCACAGAATTCAGTATGATAGCACACTCCAGAAACATTGTTGCACGTTGATGTCAACAGGATTTCAATTTTTCGCGCGGTTAGTGCATGCAGGCGCACATACGACGTTATGAGTTAATAAGCCTTACACATAGAGAATTACGTGCTCTATAGCACAACTACTGCATTAAGGATCTGTGAACGCCACCTTCACACTCCTAATCCTTCCATCCGTCCTGCTGCGAGATTGAGATCATTCAATACGAACCTGCGCTACGTATTCCACTGTTATCCCGTCGGCCTGCCCTTCCACCCCGGCCGTCTCTAATTCTCTTCTAACTCGCCCCTAATTCACTCCTAACTCGTCCCTACCTCACCCTGACCCGGCCCCTACCTCACCCCGACCCCGTCTCTACCTCACCCCGACTCCGTCTCTACCTCACCCCGACTCCGTCTCTAACTCAGCCCTACCCCGTCCCTATCTCAGCCCTACCCCGTCCCTACCTCAGCCGTACCCCGTCCCTACCCCATATCTATCTCAGCCCTACCCCGTCCCTACCTCAGCCCTACCTCAGCCGTACCCCATCCCTACCTCATCACTACCCCGTCCCTACCTCAGCCCTACCCCGTCCCTACCTCAGCCGTACCCCATCTCTACCTCAGCCCTACCCCGTCCCTACCTCAGCACTACCCCGTCCCTACCTCAGCCCTGCCCCGTCCCTACCTCAGCCCTACCCCA
>NW_014577547.1:100082-101798 GCF_000485595.1 Priapulus caudatus | reverse complement strand
GAGAGAGAGAGGAGGAGAGAGAGAGAGAGAGAGAGAGAGAGAGAGAGAGAGGGAGAGAGAGAGAGAGAGATGTGGTTGCATTCACCGGGGAGTTACCGCGGCACTTCCCGGTTAGAACGACAGTTGCTATTTGCTACCCACTGTCGTCGCACCAACCACAGCAGCCGAACACATTCTAGCCTATATCAATGACTCAACCAACCTTTCTTACGCCACAGAGACAAGCGCCATCCCAGCCTGTGGTCTGACGCGGCTGTGACGTACACATGTCGTACGTAAACCGCTTCTAGGAGCTGCCCAACCTGACTCAACCCGCCTGTCTGAGCAGCCTGTTGTCGCAACAGCAGATGCTATTCACTTCCCTATGCCTTGTCGTCAACTTAGTGGCGAACCCCAAGCCAGCCCGACTCAACAAACCTACCACACTGTTCTACTGTTAGGATAGCAGTATCCGCCCACTCTCTCCCGACACAACAGTAGCAAGCCCCACCCCGTCCCAACCCACCCCATCCCATCCCCGTCACACCCGATTCATCCCGTTCCAACAAATGCCGGCCTGTGCCCTTGCCTGCTGTTACAACAGTTGCTATCCACTACGCATTCTCCCCATCTACGCATTCTCGGATTCTCCCCTATCTACGCATTCACCCCCATCTACGCATTCTCCCCTATCTACGCATTCTCCCCCATTTACGCATTCTCCCAATCTACGCATCTCCCCATCTACGCATCTACGCATCTACGCATTCTACACATATTGCCGATTGTCGGTTGTATAATTGCGAAATTTGGTCCAATTCGCCAATTTGACAGCATAAAGTTGGTAGTGTAAACCCAGCTTTACACCACAGCTCTAATCCCGCTGATCCTACGGTCATCTGGCTGCGGTGGGTGGGGTGGGTGGTGTGTGACCAGCTCATCGTACGCAGCCTCGCGTCCGCTATTACTCGCCGCTCTCACTCGCTATACACAGCAGACCGTGTGCGAAGTGTAGGAAATACACTCGCCCTCGTCATTCCCACGCACCGTGAGAATGCAGGAAGGAATCGCGCTACGCTATACATGCTCCCATCCGCCTGCCCTGCCACCGCCGCCACCGCCACCGCCACACAGTAACATCCCCAATGAGGTCAGCCCGCCCAGCTTCTCCCCTTACAGTAGTAAATGATTGAGTCATCTCCGGTGGTATGCGGGGGAGGAGGAGTATAGGAGGAAAGGTTGCGACGCGAAAGGTTAAAACCGAAGGGAAACTGAAGTGGGGTGTATGCCGGGTCCGGGAGAGAATACGACGTGTAACAGAAGAAGCAAGGGTTGCGAGGATTAAACGTGTGTGGTAGCGACAGGAGTGGGCGTGAGGGGTGGAAACGAAGAGAGAAGATGATGGGACATGCGAGACAAGGAAACTAGCAAGATATACTGCAAAGATGGGCTAGTAGGTAGTAGGTCCATTGGAGAATGCAGGAGGGATGAAGTGAGGAAGGGTTGAGCTTACATGGTAGGAATAGCAAGGTAGGGAAATAGTGACTAGGTGAGGAATCGTGGTACGGGCGAGGTGGGTCGTAGGAACAAGAATCAGGGATAGAGAAAGAGAGAGAGAGAGAGAGAGAGAGAGAGAGAGGGGGGGAGAGAGAGAGAGAGAGAGAGAGAGAGAGAGAGGGGGGGAGAGAGAGAGAGAGAGAGAGAAAGAGAGAGAGGGGGGAGAGAGAGAGAGAGAGA
>NW_014577547.1:98091-100068 GCF_000485595.1 Priapulus caudatus | reverse complement strand
CCTCAGCCCTATTTCAGCCCTACCCCGTCCCTATTTCAGCCCTGCCCCGTCCCTACCTCAGCCCTATTTCAGCCCTACCCCGTCCCTATTTCAGCCCTGCCCCGTCCCTACCTCAGCCCTACCCCATCCCTACCCCGTCCCTATTTCAGCCCTACCCCGTCCCTATTTCAGCCCTGCCCCGTCCCTACCCCGTCCCTACCTCAGCCCTACCCCGTCCCTACCTCAGCCCTACCCCGTCCCTCCCTCAGCCCTACCCCGTCCCTACCCCGTCCCTATTTCAGCCCTGCCCCGTCCCTACCTCAGCCCTACCCCGTTCCTACCTCAGCCCTACCCTGTCCCTACCCCATCCCTACCCCGTCCCTACATCAGCCCTACCCCGTCCCTACCCCGTCCCTACCTCAGCCCTACCCCGTCCCTACCTCACCCCATACCCCGTCCATACCTCACGCTTACCCTACTGTCACCCCCTACGTCACCAGCCCCCTAGCTAGCCCGAATAACTCTCTCATCGCTGGTGCTTTATAATAGCATCCCCATTTCTATGTTCTTCCACAATGCAATACGTTGGAGACGTACGATGCGTACAATGCGATACGAGAGGAGAGCTTTAATCCCAGGTATCTGCGCCGGGAATGTGGTCGTGGGAATTCCAGCTTCACGGCCTCCCCAAGAGATTCTCCCGCACACGACTGAACTGCCCCATCGCCGGACAGCAGTGACCACGGTATAGTGCCGGCCGCTCGCCGTAACAGGTCAAGCCAACGCCAGGTTCACATGCGCAGGCTGGTCACTCTTGTGGCGTTGAGGTGGTAGTGGGGATAGAGAGTTGGATCGTGATTAGGGGTGCACCGGATCCAACTTTTTAAGTTCCGGCCGGAACCAGAACCAGTCGGAACTACCTGGCCGGAACCGGAACTTAAGCTGGGAATAAACTTGACAGTTTTAATTGGCCCAGCCGCAAACTCACTCGGCCTGAACGAAATATTATTAGCAGGCACATCACTCAGGCGAGTAGGACAATGCTCATTGTTCTACATGTTCTCATTACCTCCGCCAGGGGCATGGCGGAGGTTATGTTTTCACCGGCGAATGTTTGAGTGTTGGTTTGTGTGTTTGTGAACATGCACGTTTCAGTTCACTTCCGCTAGGTGCGCTGGCTGTAGACTTACAAACACGCAAACACAGGCTAAGGGGCAACCACAGTCCTCCCCTACCTGCACGCTCGCACTAATCCGGATCCACTTGATTAATTAATTAATTAATAAAAAATTCCACATTGAGAGAATTCAGCTGCCTTGGCGGAGGTCTGTGCTCTCCGAGTGCTCTAGTTATGTCATGTTTTCATTGTGTCACATGTTCTCATGTTCTCATGTCTTATGTTCTCATTATATACATGTTCACATTCTATATTTTTCTCATTGTTCTCAATGCTACAAAGTTCTAATTACAGGATGGTTGTTAGGTGTATGAATCATCTGCTTACAGTGCATAATTCTGGCATCTTATTCGCGAGCGAATTGTGTGGCAAAACCTGCATGTTGCAGTATCCCTGGTTTTAGTCGATTATTTTCAACTAACAAACAGCGAGAGAGAAAAAGAGCGAGAGAGAGAGATGAGGGGATGAAGAGAGGGATGGAAAGAGGGAGGGAGGAAGAGAGAGTGAGTAAGGGAGAGAAAGCGACAGAGAGAGAGAAAGGGAGAGAGAGAGAGGGGGGCAGAGAGAGAGAGAGAGAGAGAGAGAGAGAGAGAGAGAGATCGACATAACACACATATAGGATATTTACGAGGTAGATATCAGCATATATATATATATCAGGAGTAGATAATAGGGAATTACTATTATCTACTCCTATTATCTACTCCTGATATATATATTTCCGTCGTACTGGGCTTGTTGCGTCTACGCGGAATCGACAGTGGCGTTCGCGGAATCGAAAGCGAGTGGACCCATGCTCGTTGTTCATTGCAGTAGTGGCA
>NW_014577547.1:90889-97258 GCF_000485595.1 Priapulus caudatus | reverse complement strand
GAACGCACACGCACTAACGCACGTCCGCACGCACACGTATTAACGCACGCCCGAACGCACACGCACTAACGCACGTCCGCACGCACGCACACTAACGCACGTCCGCACGCACACGTATTAACGCACACGTCCGCACGCACACGCACTAACGCACGTCCGCGCGCACGCACACTAACGTACGTCCGCACGCACACGTATTAACGCACGTCCGCACGCACACGCACTAACGCACGTCCGCGCGCACGCACACTAACGTACGTCCGCACGCACACGTATTAACGCACGTCCGCACGCACACGCACTAACGCACGTCCGCGCGCGCACGCATTAACGCACGTCCGCACGCAGTAACGCGCGTCCGCTCGCACGCACATTAACGCACGTCCGCACGCACGCACATTAACGCACGTCCGCACGCACGCGCACACACACGTGCACACACCTACGCGCACACACGCACGCGGACACACGCACGCACACAAGTGCGTACGGCACCGTGGGAAACGTCACCGGGGCTTCAATTACGACACGGCCTCTAATTACGTTGTTTGCCTCGGGAAGCTGTGAACGTCGCTTCAAACCGGCGTGCGCGCCTGAACTGCTGCTGCATGCGTATTCGCGCCGAAGGGACAATATTCAGACGGAAATCATTCGCAATGAGAGAATAGCCCGTCGCCATATAGTACTCACTGTTCATTACACGTACGATTACAGCACACAAGTGACGTCAGGATACACGATCCTAGCGACTCTGCCACTGTACTCGTTTCTTCAACAATTTTGAATCGAACGTCGCGTGCATCACCGCCGTTTCACAAGGATATAGCGTACGCGCCCCTGCGTGTGTGTGTGCGTGTGTTGCGTGTGTGTGTGTGCTTATATAATTAATTATATGTTTTGTATAAATGTAAAAAAAATATATAGCATTGCGATTGCGGAGCAGAGCATATCAAGTGCCACGAAATAAAAACCGATATTGCCCTCTGAACATCAATGTTGCCCGCTGAGTGGCGTTTCCATCTATCATAAACACTGTTTCTTGCCACCGATGGCCGCCACGATGCGCACTTTGATGCGCACGATTTGAACCAGCAGAGAACAGGATAACAGACCTGGTAAAACGTAAATATCGTACAAACAATCATAACGTGATAAATAAAACTGCGTCTGCACTACGAGAATCCCTGACGAACCCCGTCATGTTCCTGACAGATGTCACTGTGATTTGTTTACTACTCGACGGAGGCCGTCGACTGACTGTCCGATTGTTACAGATTGAAGTCTCTCTGGATCTCTCTGGCTTGCGATTATTTATGGGAAAACGATTAGGGACGAGGCTGATTGAATGTAAACTTTTGGGTACATGTTTATTGAGTTACGCATAACAAATGCTATACTATTTATAATCGTCATAGGTATACTAAGCGTATACTAAGAGCTGAGGCTAAGACTAGACTGACTATTCGTGTCATACTCCCCTACTCTAGAATATACGACAAAACAATTATTGCTGGGTTGCTCGGGCAACATAAGAATTTTGGGGACCTCGTAAATCAATGTTTATAATAATAGTGTGTATATATGTATTCGATCGTGTAGATATTTAATTATGGATATATATATATATATCTACTAATAATTGAAAAGAAAATGAAGGCTATATATAGAGAGAGAGAGAAGAGAGAGAGAGAGAGATAGAGAAAGAGAAAAAAGAAGCGAGAGAGAGGGAGAGAGAGAAAAGAGCGAGGGAGAGGGAGAGGGAGAGAGAGAGAGAGAGAGAGAGAGAGAGAGAGAGAGAGAGAGAGAGAGAGAGATAGAGAGAGAGAGAGGTCGAAACCCAGCACGTGTACGAAAACAAAGAGCTGCTGCTGCTGCTGCTGCTCCTGTGATGCCTACCGCGTGAGTACGGGCGCACGGAGCAATTTCCTTGTTTTTCAATATTAATAATCGCGTTATAACGCACGCAGCGGCGTGTGTGTATGTATATTATATTAGTCGTGTATAAATATATATAGACGAACCCAACTATCAATGGGAAAAAAGGAAGGCGCACAGATACACGGCCAAATCACTGACAAGCAGGCTGCATATATATATATATTCTCTCTCTCTCCCTCTCTCTCTTTTCTTCAATCCATCCATCTATCCAGCTGGCCTGCCTGCCTGCCGGTCGTTCGGTCGGTCGGTCGGTCGGTCGGTCGGTCGGTCGGTCGGTCGGTCGGTCTGTCTGTCTGTTCAATACCCTTCTGTCAGTCTGTCTGTCTACGTCAGAATGAACGCCGCCTGACCACCCAAGTCAGACTAGACCGCATAGATGGATACATGAGGATTTCTACTCGACCATGTCGGTACTTGTGTCCGATGATCGACATCGCATGGGGAGGGGGGAGGAGAACCCACATACACGCCGGCTAGCATGGCACATAATCGTTTTGCATAGAGCTGCGAAATGCTCCTGTCAGAGACACTCAGTTTGATGCTGTTGAACAGACATCATCGACGCAGACAATCGCGGCCCGGTATAGCTAGCGCGTTATTCACTGAAGCCGCAAGGACGCCCGCATATTGTTTCCCTTCTCCCAAAAAATCGACATTTTCCCCCGTTGTGGTTAAAAACAGCTACGCGCTACACCCGCAGCATCCTCGCACCTAAGCGGCAGCACACAACTCTGCATGCGAAGTGGGGAAACAAAATAATAGCGGGAGTAAAGCGCAGGCGCGTGCGCCGCGAAATCGGGCAGACGACAAAAACAATGTTTACAAACACATCAGAAACGGATGTTGTATCGAGCGGTGCGTTTCGGTGGGGTTGCTGGTGGCTCCGTGCCACGACGCCACTGAGAGAGGAAAGAGAGAGAGCTGCTCGGCTCCGCCTGATCGAACGGTCGCGCGCAGCGTACCACGCAGCATCGCACACACGCCACCTATAGCCAGCAGCCAGATCATCCGCGCCAGTCTCGCACCGAGGCCCCAGCGAGACGCCGAGTGAACGAAGGCGCGGACGTACGAACGACGCTCCGCTCGCTATTCGCTAACGAATTTACGAACCATGATGCTACGCTAGCATGGTGCGGGCACTGCGGATGCTACTGCATGCACATCCGAACTAAGCGCCGATTCTCGAAGCGCTTGACCGCCCTCCAACCTCCTCAGGAAGTCACGAAGTACACGTCTGCAAAGTTTCGCTATTCTACCGAAAAGTGCACAGTGTGCCCGTTTTTATGTGCTGATCCGCTGCGCTAAACCGATCTTTGAGCAATCAACTTACGAATGAAATTTTGGGACTTGCCAGGATAGAACATCTTTTACACGCCAGATTTAGTATTACTCTATAGTATTATATCGAGTAGGAATAAATACGTATACACACTCTCACGGTGGCTTCTGCCATTTACATTGTGTGGATGTGAGCGAGCGAACAAGATCAGAATTAGCGCAAAACGAAACGACAGTAAATATGTCCGATATGTGCAAGCTCACGAATCTCAATAATATTCGATCATTAATTCGGCTTAAGGAAATGTAAAGACCCGCGCCGATGTTCGAACACGTACACAAGTACGCGCGCGTGCGTGCTAAGGAATGAAGAGCGAGCGAGCGGGCGAGAGTGCACGTGTGTACGTGAACCCGAGAGCGTGCGTGCGCGCGTATTCGCGTGCTCTGCGTCCAACCACACAAGCTGCTATTTGAGCATGTGGACTCGCGTTTTCGATCTCACCCCCCTATATCCTACTATATCCTTACGGACGCACACGTACGCACGCACGCGAACGCACTAGCGCAAGTCCGCGCGCACACGCACTAACGCACGTCCGCGCGCACACGCACTAGCGCACGTCCGCGCGCACACGCACTAACGCACGTTCGCACGCACACGCACTAACGCACGTCCGCGCGCACGCACACTAACACAAGTCCGCACGCACACGCACTAATACAAGTCCGCACGCACACGCACTAGCGCAAGTCCGCGCGCACACGCACTAATGCACGTCTGCGCGCACACGCACTAACGCACGTCCGCGCGCACGCGCACTAACGCACGTCCGCACGCACGCGCATTGCCGCACGTCCGCGCGCACGCGCACAAACGCGCACTAACGCACGTCCGCGCGCACGCGTACTAACGCACGTCCGCACGCACACGCATTAACGCACGTCCGCACGCACACGCACTAGCGCAAGTCCGCGCGCACACGCATTAACGCACGTCCGCGCGCACGCACACTAACGCACGTCCGCACGCACACGCACTAACGCACGTCCGCGCGCACACGCACTAACGCACGTCCGCGCGCAGACGCACTAACGCACGTCCACACGCACGCGCATTAACGCACGTCCGCACGCACGCGCACTAACGCACGTAGGCGCGCACACGCACTAACGCACGTCCGCGCGCACGCACATTAACGCACGTCCGCACGCACACGCACTAACGCACGTCCGCACGCACACGCATTAACGCACGTCCGCGCGCACACGCACTAACGCACGTCCGCGCGTACACGTATTAACGCACGTCCGCACGCACACGCATTAACGCACGTCCGCCAGATAGCCGTCGCATATAGTAACTCTGTATTAATACGTAGATTAAGCACAACAAGTGACGTCAGGATGACACGATCCTAGCGACTCTTGCAACTGTACTCGTTTCTTCAGACAATGTGTGAGGGTGAGAACGTCGGCTGTGCATCACCGGCCGTTCCGCAAGGATTACTTAGCGTACGCGACCTGCGTGTGTTGTCGGTTGTGTGTTGGTGTGTGTGTATGTGTCTTATGATGATTAATTTAGTTTTTTGATAATGTAAAAAATATATATAGCATTGGCGCATTGGCGGTAGCATGGAGCATATCTAAGTGCCACGGAAGATAATAGAACTCGATATTGCTGTCTTGATACATGTTCAATGGTTGCCGCGCTGAGTGGCGTTTTCTATCATAGTCATAAACAGGCTTGATTTGCTTGCGCCGACCGTGATGGCGCGCCACGACTGCGCACGTTTGATGCGCGACCGAATTGGTGAAGCAGAAGATTAAGTGATAACAATGACCCGGGTAAACTGTTAAATATCTGAATACAAACAACACATAAGTGATAAATATAAACTGTCGTCTGCACTACGAGAATTCTCTGACGAACGCGCGATACATTATTACAGAATTCACTTGTGCATTATGTTTACTTACTGTTCACATCGGAGCCGTCGACTGACTGTCGCGTATTGTTACAGAGTTGAAGTCTTTCTTCTGGATTCTCTCTTGGCCTTGCGATTATTTATGTGGAAAGATTAGGATCGATGCGGATGTGGAATGTAAACCTTTGCGTACAATTGTTATTGAGTATCGCATGAACAAATGCTATATGACTATTTATGAATCGTCATTAGTAGAGACTAAGCGTATAGCTATGTGCTAAAGAGCTGAGGCTAAGACTAGAGTCTGACTATTTCTGTCATACTCCGTCTAACTCTAGAATATAAGACAAAAAATATTGCTGGTTTGCTCGGGCGAACATTAAGAATGTTTTGGGAACCCTACGTAATTCAATGTTTTAATAGATAATAGTGTGTGATTATATGTATTGAGTCGATCGTGTAGTATTTGTAATTAGGATATATATTATATATATCTTTACTAATAATTGAAATGGAAAGAAGCTATATATAAACATGAGAGAAGAGAGAGAGAGAGAGATAGAGAAAGAGAAAAAAGAAGCGAAGAGAGGAGAGAGAGAGACAGAGCGAGGAGAGGGAGGAGAGGAGAGAGAGAGAGAGAGGAGAGATGATGCAGAGAGAGATAGAGAGAGAGAATGAGAGAGAGAGACAGAGATAGACAGAGAGAGAGAGAGAGAGAGATAAGAAGAGTATTTATGAGAGAGAGAGATTGTATGTTATTGAGACGAGACGAGAGTCGAAACCAGCACGTGTAGCAAAACAAAGAGCTGCTGCTTGCTTGCGCTGCTCCTGTGATGCTAGCGGCGTGAAGTACGGCGCCGAGCAATTTCCTTTGTTTTCAATTATTTAATAATCGCGTTATAACGGCACGCAGCGCGTGTTCGTTGTATGTAATATTATATTATTTCGTTGGTAATAAAGTAGGTATATATGATCGAGACACGCAACTATCAAGTGGATAAAAATGAAGGCGCACACGATACAGCGCCAAATCACTGACTAACAGGATGCCTATATATATATAGTCGGAGTTCAATAAAGACTATATAAGAATAAATTTGCTTATTAAGCTCTGAATATATTATTACTTGAGTATATTATAATATATTATAGTTATAGATTAGTTATGTATATTTGAATATATTATTAGTTATATATAAATACTATAATTGATATTATATAGGTGAGA
>NW_014577547.1:78903-86791 GCF_000485595.1 Priapulus caudatus | reverse complement strand
GTCCGCGCGCGCACACCGCAGCTAACGCACCGTCCTGCGTGTACAGACGTATTAACGCACGTCGGCCGAGTCGCACGACGCATTAACGCACGTCCGCACGCACACGCACTAACGCTACGTCCGCACGGCACGCACCACTAACGTACGTCCGCGCAGCACAGCGACGCACTAAACGCACAGATGAGTACGGGGGCGGGGAGTACTTTCCTTTTTTAACATTAATATATATAATCGCGTTATATCGCACGCATCGGCAGCAGGTAGGGCGGGACGAGGTAGACGAAGATGGTGGGAGACAGCAAGACCGAGATCTGGAGCGCACGCACGCACGCACGCACGCACGCACGCACGCACGCACGCACGGAAAGGATAATAATTACAATGAACTACATGTAGTGAGACACGCATGCAGACAAGTGATGTGAGAATAATCTCAGAAAATAAATAATGCATTGAACATGAACTGCTCTGGCCGCTCACCACATCACAGGAGCCGTTACGGGGCCCGAGCGTTTATTACATTTGAACGCTATCAAATATTTAAGAAAATGCGAGGAATATCTTGTATAAAGGCAATGCCGGTTGGCAGGAGATAGGCCGGTGGCATAGGCTATTCGCCGATGTGCACTGCCCGTTGATGGGGATATGAGATAGGCTAGCAGTCTAAGGGGAAATGAGAATATATGCCAAACTCAAACATATGATGTACCCAGGAAATATTGAGTGGTATATAGTATTGGTGGTGGAGCAGCTGAGGGGGGGGGCAAAGCCCCATGGGGGCAATATTCCAATTTTGAAATAAACAGGTAAATTCAGACATGGTATTGCAATCTAGGGCGTCTTTATATGCTCTTGGTTATATCCATTGGGCTCCTCTGATTGGCTGCTTTGATTTGCTTTGACTCAACAACCCTTCAAGACAAGAGAACAAACGCCATTTGCAAATATTTGTTTTAGTTTATGATACAAGATACAAGATACAAGAATCTTTATTTAACGTCGGGGTTACAATTCTCTGTGTAAATGGGATATATCTATGGTGTGGGCTCTCGTAACACTTACTACATACGTATACGTATACGTACTCGTACTATAGTATAGCCCTTCGCTCCGTCGCAGGAGGAAGGAGCGAAGGGCTATAAGTACTAGAGCTATACGTACTCGTACTCGTTGACGCTAGACTGAGAAAAAAGTTTTCTGGTGTATTTTTTTGAAAAACTTAAAACACATTTTACTCATTAAGCTAAAATATAATATCACTATAATTGCAATTCTTTGTGTACATGTATTTTCAAATGTAAACAAGTACTAACACATACGTGTCGTTTAATAACAAATGTTTGTTTACTTTTTGCTCAGTCTAGCGTCAACGAGTACGTATAGCTCTAGTACTAGTCTATAGCCCTTAATTTAGCTCCTTCCTCCTGCCTGCGACGGAGCAAAGGGCTACTCTATAGTACGAGTATGTATACGTACGTATGTAGTATTACGAGAGCCCAGACCCTCTCATAACTTAAGATTATGATGAAAATAACACATTTACGCAAAGAATTGTAATTATAGTGATATTATATTTTATATTAATAAGTAAAATGTGTGTTTTTCATAGAAAATACATCAGAAAACGTACTTATCTACCGATCATAAACCATAACAAATATTTATGATGGCGTTTGTTTCCTCCCTTGTTTTGAAGGTTTGTTGAGTCAAAGCAAATGAAAGCAGCCAATCAGAAGAGCCCAAAACTCTGCAATGGATATAACGTGTAGAAAAAAAAATTCGCTTCCGGCGAAGGTTAGAAAAATGTTAAGACTAAAGAGTGTAGAACGCTTACCATAGAAGGTTGCGGGCAGGTAGGTATTGCGCCATGCTCTTAAGAGCTGCGGATGCTGCAAAGCTAAGGGGTGGAAGGTAAGCAGGCTGAAAAGTAGTTAAAACTGAGATCAAGGTCGTTATGTGGTAGAGGGGGTAGATAGGTAGTAAGGCAGACAGGTAAGGTAGCATGCATGTATAAGATGCAGACACTGACCAGTTTCTCTGCGAGAGAGCCTGAAAAATATTTACTAGAGGATATTGTCTGACCCTACACACCATGGTTGGCATTTTTATTATCCCATTGCAATCGTTTGCAATATCGAACAAATACGAAATGTATGCCTAAACGTGCCACATGGATATAAATAAATAAATAAATAAATAAATATATATATATATATATATATATATATATATCACACCTCCAACTCATCCACGCACATTTCTTCAACGTAGCGATTTATTCACATATATATGCATGTACGATTTTCCCACGGAACGCCTTGCCACAGGTAGGGAGTCTTCATCGGCTATGACTTGTCACATGGAATATCTTGTGACAGGAAATAACTTGTGACAAGGACGATTTTGTCATTACAGTAACAAAAATACTACTTAAATGTCACGGGAAACCCTATCACAAGTAAGGATTTGACACAACACAGACTCAGCCAGTAGCAATGACTTGTAACTGAGAGCGACTCACAACTGGTAATAACTTGCGCATTTGCCAACGTGAACGTCTGGTCACAGGTAATGATTAACTAATGATTATACGGCTAGTAATGCGAAATTAATGACTTCAATCACATGTAGTGATTTGCGATGGATAAGAAATGGCATGTCACAGGAAATACCTTTGTCACAGGTTAAATCATGACACATGTAATGAAAGGCACGTCACATGAGTGACAGAAAACATATCATCACTGGTGAGATCTGGACACATAAAATTAATAGCTTCTCACAGTCACAGAAAACACATTGTCACTAGTGAAATCTTGACATGAGCAACGAATGTCTTGTTACAGAGAACACATTGTCATAGAAAATAATGGCTAGTTGCAACATGTACCGAATGGTTTGAGCACGAAAAGGCTTGACACTGGAAATGAATTTGGACGTGCACACACTGGAAGGTCACATAGAACAATTTGTCACAGGTGATCGCTTGCCACGTTTTATGGCCTGTAGCCGATGAAAAACACCATGCTACTCGCAATGGCATAGGACTAGTAGCACACAAGTAGCTTATTGTCACAGATGACAACGAATCGCAATGAATCTCTTGTCACACGTTTGACAGTCTGGCATAATTACCTGTCACGTTTTTTTAGTTTGTCATATGATAGGACCTGCCATAGCTAATGATTTGTCACAGTTAAGGGATTGTTACAGATAAGGAAGTGCCAAAGGAAGCACTCTTGCAGATAAGTACATGAATGTTATAACAAATGTTTCTCAAGTCCGCAAAACATTAAAAGATTGTAATGCGTACACACAACCTACGTAACTGACATAAAAGTGGCATACAACAGTAGACTTCCACAAATTGTTCACCGCTGCACTACATCATCTCTGGAAAAGACCTAATTCTTTTGAATTTTTTTGCAGTAAAATTCCGAACCAGCGTGCACTAATTTGCATTGTGCACGCAAGGTAGATGCCTTGTGTGATTGGTCTTGTCGTGTAATTGTGCCATTCCGTCAAGTGGCGTAGCCATAGTGACCGCGGTCCTCCATTTTTGTGTTTGAAACGGGATCAGACTACATACTAGAAATGCGCATCATTTAGCTGGCAAATGTTTCGAGCGAAGTTTAGACATTGAATCTGTGGTTATTTAGCATGACTAAAGTGGATGTAGCGTATGCGCCGAAACACTCCCGAGTATTTTTAATTAATTTTTGTTCGATGCTTATTCAGGCCTGCTGCCTATGGACGACCTCTACTGTTGTACAACACCTAAATAACTAGTTAGTGACCTCGCTGTGCTTCTGCCCCAGTTACAAACAGCAGGAAGGAACTGACACACGTCCTGTATGTACTACAGATTCATCATTCCTACACTGCCGCACATGTTCTCCTACATACATCACATTCCCAAACACCTGATGGACAGCTGTATATCTATTATGAGCTATATTATGAGCTCTATTGTGAGATCTTGATATCTATGCATCATGTACACGTATTATCCGTGCCCATATTAACACAAAGCTTAGTATACTAGCAATGTTATATGCTAACGAATATATGCGCAAATAATAGTGCCTTTATTACGACACTTTCACACGTGCAATTCCCTACGTCAAGCGGGATACTATATACATGTAGGGAAATATAGGCAAAATGCAACCATGGGTATCAGACACATAGGTATCGCCAGTTTTTAGCTTCCAATGCAACATTATGACACATTCAAACAGTCAATCTATGCAGTGGGATCAAGATTTTCTCTTCTCGCCCATACCGTCATATCAGGGGTTAATAATGACAAATTGTCGTAGTGGCAAATAAGACAAATTCATACTGACAATTTGTCATTATTAACCACCGGTCCTATAAAGCACAACCTTCTCAACGGAAATCATAAACGGGATTCGCGTGTTAGTGTCAAACGTTTTCGGACCAGTCTAAGTAACTATTGTCATAGTTGATTCAACAACGAGTGGAGTAAATCTTTAGAGAAGCGGGTGATATGTTTCCCATTATTTGATACCATGTGGCTGGAAAATGAAGACAAAATTGCGATAACAACACTTATGCACGCCATGCCAAGTAATGATATTCACTTTTAATGAACCAGTTTCCGTCCTTACACCATCCACTTCAGGCCACTACACTAATCACTTAAATGTCCATTAATTTGACCCTACCATAGGCCAATCTCGCTATTCCTTCCCGTCTCACAGCAACAATAACTCGCCACCTCACGCTACACATGCTCTCTGTCGCGCCCTAGCCTTTCTTATCAATCAGTTGTCTTCCCACTTATTCCTTCCTACTACTATACTAACTACAGTCTGGTATATACAATGACTTGTAGAAACGTTGTCAACAGTACTCATGGCACGCTAAACCATGTTAAAGTGATTACGTCACGAATTTCTAGCACCATCAAGTAGTATATTTGTGTGTTATTTGTACAAAATAAAATGTATGAAAATACAATTAGTGTTTCTGTTTATATTTCATGCTTATGTACCTTCTTTATATGCCCTAATTTGCCGGTGAAAAACAGAGAGACGCCAGTATCTGAACAGTACTGGGGGAATATAGTGTTAGACAACAGAAATTACGAAATCGTCTAGATTTTTGCAAATTTAACCAACGTAAAAACATTTTTATCAGGTGAGAGCTTGAGGATATATTAAGTAACGTTAGTTCTTACTTCTAATGTAAAAAAGATTTTTTTTTTACAAATTTTACTGTGGAAAATTTGTGACGTAGTCAAATGACAAATTTTGTCCAAAAAAAATCGTCATTATTTTACCCCTGACTAGATGCAGTTTTTAACAGATGGATCGGCAGGTGGGCCAATGTATGTTACGCGTATTTAAACTATTTATTGCACATGCCACAACGCAGTCACATACATGAATCGAAGCAGTTAATACGATTTCCTTCATAGGTTTCATGAACTGTATACGCCAGTATGATTAGCCGCATAATATTGGAAAATAAGAAATTATTAAAGTATATATACCTCCCACCCCACTCGCTATCTGTGAAGGCGCCTACTGTTGGTATATAAGGACTAATATTAGGGTGGTCCCCACTCTATCCGCGAGACCAACTAGCATTGGTAAATAAGAAGTACTCTTATGGTAGATTCCTATTCCCTGGCCATAATAATTACTGCTGTCGGTAAATGAAAAAATCGTAGGGCAGTCCCTACTCTCTATCCACGGCGGTACCTAGCTGCTATTGGTAAACACGAAACTATTTTACGGTAGCCCCCCCCCCCAATCTGACCGCAATGACGCCTGCTTTTGGTAAATGAAAATTCTTTTTGTAGGGTAGACTTTCTCTCCATATCGATAATGGTGCCTTTCGTTGGTAAACAATGAATTACATTAGGGCATACCCACACTCTACCCGTGATACTCTACTCCTGCTATTGGTAAATATTTCATTTTATGGTGACCCCGCGCCATCTGTGTTGGTGCCTGCTGTTGGTGAATATTTCACTTTAGGGTGACCACGCGCCACCCGTATTGGTGCCTGCTGTTGGTAAATATTTCATTTTAGGGTGACCCCCACGCTATCCGTGTTTGTGTATGCTGTACATCAGATTCTATCGCACGGTGGCTGCATGTTCGTCGCTTCTGAATCTTATTCCGCAATTTAAGTGTCAGCAGTTCGTAGTGACACGGACCGCGAGTGTGCATTTCTTCCTCTTAGAGTTGAATAACAACAACTAGTTATTATTTACCCTTAGGGGTGAATAACAACAAATAGTTATTATTCACCCCTGTTCCTATCCATTTACACAGAGTCACTGTTGTTTATTATAATGCCTACTGCACATGTGTGCATAAACGCCCCATGCCACGCGAAGGAAAGAGCGCAAATCAATGTAGGATTAGCAAATCCACGTAAGGATGATATCAGGAGTAAGATAATATAGGATCCTATATTATCTTACTCCTGATGATATGTATGATTAATAATTAAAGCTCGTGATATCGGGGCCTCCTGAAATTACATAACAGAATTCGAGAAGGCGTCAGCGCGAAGTCCTTGGTACGGTCAATGTCAAATGAAGCCGGGCTGCTTTGTCCTGTACGTTTTTGTTCGTGATCATCTCACACTATTATGTCTGCTTTCCTTTCGACTTCTCCTGAATTCACGGCGCTTGTACGTTTTCGCATTGTCATGCACGATTCCGTATATTTTCGCCTTTTCTCATTAACGTCTACTGTCGAGTCCCCATTGTACGTGTGAAGGTTACGAATGAAGTGCGTATAGAGAGCCATAAAATTGCCCAAGGGTGCCAATTAAAGTAGCACCCGGGGCATTCCGGTTCAGGGTAGTCTAAACATCAGGAAACCACAAAAAAATATTGTATACACCCGATTGCAACGTTCAGTCATTTGGCAACCGGACTACCAGACGGCCCAGCAAGGTGATTATGAGTCCAGTGGCGTGGGTCAGCGTTAAGACAAGGGTTACGGGTCTAACCGCACCGTTACCCAATGGTGATCATTGTGAAGTGCCGCAGTGGCAACAGTCAGGTGAAGCTTGGTAGGTGACACGCCCACACATCACCTAGATCACACGCTGCATTCAGATGATACGTGAACGCGTGGTCGTGGCAGTGGCTCTAAACGGTTTACTCAAGTACGCTTACTCACGTACGTTTCGTGTACGAAATTATTATAATTACCAAGTCGAGCCTTAGCTCACGTTTCTTAAAATTTTATAAATTTCTTTAACGTTCTTTGTAATGATAAAGACCCAATAGCTTTTTTATTCAATGTTGTAATTGCGACTGTGATGAGAATACCTAGGGCAGGGTTTAACTTTAACAATAAGGTTCGTCATAACCTATAATGTATAATATATAATAATATATACTAACACTGTGTGAGTGATTTGTAGTAAGAAATATGGGGAAAATAGTTATACAACGGGATTTGGATTAAATCGCATCCGGCTATGCATGTGACACAGGTGGACACGATGTAATATTGATTTATATTAGGTCAGTCCAGATGTAACCCTATAATAGAATTTTATAAATATTAATGTCGCAAGAGTTATCTACGTGGTCAAAAAGGAAGGATGCGACATCAGGGACAGAACCGATGCAATGGGGGAGCAGACTTACAGCATGTAGCCTGTCACAACACTCTGCCTGCCACGCCACTCTGAGTGTTTGCATGCGTGCGTGCATGTGTGCAGTGAAGCTGTGTGTACCACTGCACACAGCAGCAGCTGTCAGCTATCCAGGCACGACTGCAACTTCTACGCCGAGTCGGCACGGCACGTACAGCACTAGCGCAGTCCCCTTAGGCTGCTAGCAGAGAGAGAGAGAGGGAGAGGAGGAGAGGTGGAGGAGGAGAGGAGG
>NW_014577547.1:74609-78229 GCF_000485595.1 Priapulus caudatus | reverse complement strand
ACGAAGAGACGACGAGAGACGACGACGACGACGTACGTACGTACGTACGTACGTACGTACGTACGTACGTACGAGTACGAGACGAGAGAGAGAAAGAGAGAGAGAGAGAGAGAGAGGAGAGAGAGGCAGTGACACTCTCCTACACTACGCGCAGACAGCGCCCTTGACGCAGCGTCTCCACTAGAGTGCTGCAGACGTGAGTATCGCTGCATCGCAGCCTCCGCCTCTAACTAGCGCTCCCCGCAAACATTCGCCGCATCATCGATGCTCTTTCATTCTTCACGAGCTGATATACGAGGTGTGTGTGCTCTATAATATGTAACTGTGACGTACAGCAGCGCGCCGCACGCACACGACTAAGTAAAAGGGGGACCAACACTGCATGGCAGCAGTACAGTGCGTGCGGAGGCGCAGATAGCAGCACCCGTGTAGTAGCAGCGTACTGTGTAAGCGATCAATATGAGCTGGATCAGCTTGCAGGCTAGATCATCAATGTTGCTGATGCTGTGGTACAGGGATGGATGCGGCTCACAGCCGCCGCCGCCGCCGCCGTCGCAGCAGCAGCAGCAGCAGCAGCAGCAGCAGCAGCAGCAGTATATGCATCCCCCTGCATCAGCCCTGCATGCAGCATCTTCTCGCAGACTGTGAGCGAGCGCGTGTGTTTACGCTGCCCTCTTTACGTTACGGGCACAACACGTAGGCGCACCTACGTCTGCTCGCCATCGGCGTGGTGTATATGACCACATAGGGAAGTCATGGTCAACATATAAACATTAACCATTCATCATTCACACAAACGCTAAGGTGTGGACACGCAGACACACATGACCTACATGAATGCACGCGCGCGTACGCATACACAAACACACCCCCGCGCACACATGCACGCACTCACGCACGCACACGCACACGCACACACACTAGGAACACGCAGGGAAACGCGCACACACATGATCTACACCCTGGCATACGCAAGCACACATAACTTACACATACGCGCGCGCACACACACGCGCGCGCGCGCACCTACGCACGCACGCGCGCACACACACACACGCGCACACACGCACGCGCAAACCCGCGCGCACGCACGCACGCACGCACGCACGCACGCACGCGCGCACACACACACACACACACACACACACACACACACACACACACACACATGCACACCTAGACAGCGTTGTATAATTGGGGTTTCAATTTCGTATCATAGATGTATACAATTTACTATTTCATGACGGCCTTTGCCTCTGTGCTTAACACAGCATTTCTCCCTGACGCCCTGTCGGTACATGCTTACAGTTAGACAGTTGAGAGCCGTCATGCAATGATTTTCTTGTAGCTAAAGGTGCTGGGACATTAATTCATTCACGTTTGGTAGCAGAGTACACGCAACACATAATAAATTTATTTTGCCCGTATAGGTCTTTCAGTGATGATAAATTGTGTATCCGACGATATAGCAAGATCTCATATTATTACAGCATCAATGGCCGACGGTTTGTCTTCAGTACAAGACTCAAGCTACAAAGACGTATGAAGTCTACGTGATATGCAAAATGTGCGCGCACACCAATAATTGGTTGAAAAGTCAAATGTTTCAGTAAGCCTATTTGTTAACCTAGATTCGTTGATTAAACAACTTTGGCCTGTAAATTTTGCTACATATACACAGTAGTTCTGTTCAGCTAAGCTTTCAACTAATTATCGAAAACCGTCTCTGCCTCCACATGCGAATCCTCGGCCCACTACTACTCTGAACTTCGCCATAACTTCCTGCGTGCACGCAGCCGTGATCAATGCATTACTGTATAATAATAGCCCACCCTGCCCGCTACTGCCCCTTCTATCATCAGTGCTTCCGATTTCACCTGATATCAGAATAGGTTTCCGTATCAACTTGGAAACAATTCAAAACTTTACTTCAAAAATTGCCTAATTAACAATCATTTAGTGCCTGGAATGAGTGGATGTTACGATGAAAGCTCGCCGAGGGTCAATGAAATCTTGATGAATTTTGGCAAGATGCTGACACTGATCACAACGCAGATTGGCCGGTGGAGGGAACAATGCCAGGGGCGTGGTATATAATACAGTCTACAGAGGGCTTCATATACAGAGAACTACGGCCACGTGTGGACTGTAAGATATACAGAGGGGTTCAAATACAGAAACTAAGAAACATTGCTATGAAGGTGGGTAGGCAGGCATGGCTGATAGATATAGTATAACAGGGCTAGGAGGTAGAAAGGGCCAGAGCACATTCAATGTTGGTTGATTGTGTGGTGGGAGGAAACGGATAACAAATGATATATTACGGTGAGAGTTGCGCTAAGCACAGGTGATGTTAGGAGGAGGTAGGCAAAGGGCAATAGACACATAAGTACTGGTACTACTACTGTAAGTAATAGTACTGGGAGGTAGGGGTAGACAGAGGACAGCAGATACATGATAGTGGTGCTAAGACGAGGTAGACAGAGGACAGCATATACATGACAGTAGTACTAGGACGAGGTAGACAGGTGATAGTACTGGGAGGTAGGGGTAGACAGAGGACAGTAGATACACGATAGTACTGGGAGGTAGGGGTAGACAGAGGACAGTAGATACACGATAGTACTGGGAGGTAGGGGTAGACAGGGGACAGTAGATACATGATAGTACTGGAGGTAGGGGTAGACAGAGGACAGTAGATACACGATAGTACTGGGAGGTAGGGGTAGACAGGGGACAGTAGATACATGATAGTACTGGAGGTAGGGGTAGACAGGGGACAGTAGATACATTATAGTAAGGGGGTAGGGGTAGACAGGGGACAGTAGATACATGATAGTACTGGGGGTAGGGGTAGACAGGGGACAGTAGATACATGATAGTACTGGGGGTAGGGGTAGACAGGGGACAGTAGATACATGATAGTACTTATCTACTGTCCCCTGTCTACCCCTACCCCATGACAGCAGGAGTCAACAATCTCGTGATAACAGTAGCGCTAGTACGAGGTAGACAGAGGGCAGTAGACGCATTATGGGGGTACTATAGGGGGAGGAAGATAGAGACCATTACACACATTATGATGGTACTAGGGGGAGGAAGGTAGAGACTATTACACACATTATGATGGTACTAGGGGGAGGAAGGTAGAAACCATTACACACATTATGATGATACTAGGGGGATGAAGGTAGAGACCATTACACACATTATGATGGTACTAGGGGGAGGAAGGTAGAAACCATTACACACATCATGGTGGTACTAGGAGGAGGAAGGTAGAAACCATTACACACATTATGATGGTACTAGGGGGAGGAAGGTAGAAACCATTACACACATTATGATGGTACTAGGGGGAGGAAGATAGACTATTACACACATTATGATGGTACTAGGGGGAGGAAGGTAGAGACCATTACACACATTATGATGGTACTAGGGGGAGGAAGGTAGAAACCATTACACACATTATGGTGGTACTAGGGGGAGGAATGTAGAAACCATTACACACATTATGATGGTACTAGGGGGAGGAAGGTAGAGACCATTACACACATTATGATGATACTAGGGGGATGAAGGTAAAGACCATTGCACACATTATGATGGTACTAGGG
>NW_014577547.1:67676-74275 GCF_000485595.1 Priapulus caudatus | reverse complement strand
TTTTAGGCGTGGCAGGAAGATAGATGACCATTACACACATTATGATGGCTACTAGGGGAGGAAGGTAGGAGCCATTACACACATCTATGATGGTAACTAAGGAGAGGAAGGTTAGGAAACATTTACACACATATATTGGTGGGCTACTTAGGCGGTGATGCGAATGTTAGAAACCATTACCACATTATGATGGTACTAGAGGGCGATGCAACGGTAAAAGACCATTACACACATTATGATTGGTACTAGGGGGGGAGGAAGGTGAGAAACCATTACACACATTATGATCGCGTACTAGGGCGAGGAGTGAGAAGACATTACACAATTATGATGGTACTAGGGGGAGGAAGGTAGAAACATTTTTTACACATCATCGCGTGGTACTTAGGAGGAGGAAGGGTAGGCAAACATTACACACGTTATGATCGGTACTAGGCGGGAGGAGCGTAGAAAACATTAACACATTATGCATTGGTTACTATGATGGTACTAGGGGGATGAAGGTAAAGACCATTACACACATTATGATGGTACTAGGGGGAGGAAGGTAGAAACCATTACACACATTATGATGGTACTAGGGGGAGGAAGGTAAAGACCATTGCACACATTATGATGGTACTAGGGGGAGGAAGGTAGAAACCATTAGACACATGATGGTGGTACTAGGGGGAGGAAGGTAAAGACCATTGCACACATTATGATGGTACTAGGGGGAGGAAGGTAGAAACCATTAGACACATGATGGTGGTACTAGGGGGAGGACGGTAGAAACCATTACACACAACATGGTGGTATGATGGTACTAAGGTGAGGAGGTAGAGACCATTGAATGCATGATGGTGATACTAGGAAGAGGAAGGCACGGGGTATTAAATACATGATGGTGGTGCTTGGGGGAGGAGGTAGACAACAAAAATATAACAGAATACAAATTGTGGGGAGGGAGGAAAGCAGCAAAGACAATTCGAATTAGGACAGGCACTGCTGCGGCAGGGAAAAAATAGGTGGCTACAGAATTATTACACTTGTAAGTCTGGTACTTAGGTATTGTTATTTGGAACTTAATGTGTTTATGTACATGAAAATGGTCCAAAAATTGCATAAGTTCGTGAAACATACACATATGTATGGAATACATAGTGCTGTTAGTTGTTGCCCTGCAGTTTGTTACTAAAATCACACCTGTGTAGCTTATACAACACATATTTCCCATAAGATCAACATACCTTCTGATGCTGCTCCATTAAGTTCTACGACGACGTGCAGCTTTCCAGCAGGTTCCAAATCAATCTGCAAAAATCAGAACAAACTATAATAACCAGCACGAAACGTACTGAAAGCATAAAGTATGAAATTAGCAAGGAGCAGCATGACACAAAAATATTTGCACAGCATGAAATAAAGTAAAACCAAATTAAATTTCGAAACGGAGGCATAAAACACAGGCAGAGGGACTAGGGAATAAGATCACGGCATGCATGCACTAAGGCACGAAAGGTCGTTGTCATATCAGGTACTACATATATGTACCCGAGGTAGTTTTAGGTTGTTTAGTATTATGTTTATATTTTTATATGAGGTATGTTTAGGGTTAGGGCTGCCTAGGGTTAGGGTACACTTCTGTAGTACAAGTCTGGTACACTTTGTGTATACATATATGTACCTCGGGTACATATAAGTAGTACCTGATACGACAACGACCCCTTCAGCTACACTAAGAGAGATGGTAATAAGAAAACAAGCCACAGCTACGAGTTCAAACACCAGCTGATCTCATTGTTTGCTGTATGTAAATTTCTCTGCTTTGCCTTCAATAGTACTCGTGTTGAAAACAAGAAGCTGTCTTCTTTGGATGCGTTTGCTTGGAATCAATCCGCCTGATCAGGATCACTTGATCCTGATCACCCAAAACAAATGCAAACCACTGATCTCTATATACTAACTGGATGGTGCTTAGCCAATCCACGGTCGGTGAGAAAACGACGCCATCTTGCCACCACTCCCAAAAGCTGATCTCTGCCCCACAACATTTCAATTGAATAATAACGAAATACAGCTTAATTTATCATTTTTATTTACATGAAAACAAACTTCGATATATACACTACAGAATTTATACATTTTCATAGATAGACAGATATATACAGTGAGAAAAAAGTGAGAAAGAATATGATAGTCTATACATAGAGGTTTTGGACGTGACGTTACAGGTCACGTGAAAATTCGGCTCAGCCTATTGGCCTGACTCTAGTTCGAGGAGTGGTGTCATGGCGTCTGGTGACTACACCTATTGGTCACTAAGAGCTATCCAGTTAGTATATATATAGAGATCAGTGACGCAAAAACTCACTTCCAACAGTTCACGTTTCGCTGTGACAACAACGTTTTCATAACAAACAACAATCTGTGATTGGCTGGGTCGCACGCCGCTATATTGGATCCCCTGCGAATCCACCTCGCAACCAGGTTTATGAACATGTGATCCGGATCACTGACCGGCCCAAACAAACGTGCAGGATCACTTGATTCGTTTGATCAGGATCGTATGATCCGCCCAAACAAACGCACCCTCTGCCAGTTGTCACAGTTCAAACTGTACAAGTGCACACCATATTCACTGTAGCCTGCAACTATACCACCATGCAGTTCTTGCGTTCCACAGAACCATTCCAGAACAGTTTCTAGATTCTAGATAACTATTCTAGATAGTCCATTAATTCTAGAAAACCTTTACAGGATACAGATCAGTGATCACTGATAATGATTCTCATGATCCGGACAGATCTTCTGATCATCATCATCGTCATCATCATCATCATCATCATCATCATCATCATCATCATCATCATCATCATCATCATCATCATCATCATCATCATCATCATCATCGTCATCATCATTATCATCATAAGAACGTATACAACACAGTTGGAACAGGCAGCAGTATATGAAGGTGGAATTAAATTAAGCACATGTATGATGATGCGAGCTTTAACAGTACTAGCTGAAACCCGCGCTACGCGCGGGCTTAGTTGTTGCACATGTTTTTTTTTTCATGGTTGAGATGTCAATACAAATACATGTAGAATCATGCTTACACGTAACACATTAACCATTTGTTTGGCAAGCACACAGTGAAATACAGACACACGCACGCACGCACGCACGCACGCACGCACACAATACAAAATATTTAACTTGATTATTACATGGTTCGTTCTACTTACATTATTGGGCTTACAAAAATCTCAGACACACACACAGGGAACAAACATACACAGAACAAAACGAAAACAAAACAGCGCCCCCTATTTTCAGGCAAATCTTTACCTTTTTAGTTTTTTTAAATCTTTTTTAAGACCGAACAAACGGTTTTCAACCGAGTATAGTTTAGAACCCGTCCCGTGTACTCATCGATCTCTTCTGTGAATTTGGCGCTATTTGGATCCAAACTGACGGAGCCTTTCATTAACATACATACATACATACATACATACATACATACAACATTCGCCAAATTATAGTAAGATGAAACGAACCGAAATGCTTTCTGTGATGCGACTTATCTGAACAGTCAACAAAACCAACACATGTATTACATATATATACATGCGTGTCTACTGTGCTGGTACATACCGCGTGGTGGTAGTACATTGACTAAACTGGCACCTGTGTTATGTAAATACTGTATAATGGTGATGTTCCCCACTCTGGCCGTATTACTAAGAAACAACGCAAGTGCAAGATCTACTTGTATCACTAGAGCTGGGTTTACACTTATCGAAAAGTCGACGAGTTGATCAACTTTTCAACGTTCTATCAACCTTTCTATTAGATGTTCAAAGCATTTACATTATCGACCGCGAGTCGGCAATCGTTTCAACATTTCACCCGCAGCGTGCTCGCGTGGCGATGTGGATAATTCGCGCCAGGTGTAGCCCGTGTGGCGCCGATAGCAAAAACGCGCGCGCAAATAATCTCCCACTGTGTGGAGGGACACACCTCATAGGAGTGCTATTATCTGAGTGACTGATTGGCAAAAAGTTGATCAACTCGCTGACCAAAAGTTGAGAAAATAGAACATGTTCTAATCTCTCAACTAGCGGACATCAACTAGTTCACTTCAGTGCCCAATTTTTACGCTTACACTGCCGACTTTCGGTCGATTAGTTGAAAAGTTTATCACCTCGTCAATTTTTTAACAGAAAGTTGATAGCGTAAACCCAGCTACAGTACAGCGTACAGCGTTAACACGTGTACATTAGCAGACACATGAAACACACACAAATGCACTTTCTCACGTGATTTTTGATCGTCAAAACTCGTGTTTTTAAAACTATTATAACAGTGCTGACAATCGTTTGGTAGTTTGTTATCGCATAACATTCGATGTCATTGAACTGAACATGAATCACCTCTCCGAACAACCAACTTTTGTAAATAACTCTCGAATGCAGAGTAACAAATCTGGCACCAGTAGTATGCGGGAGGGATCTGACAACGTTGCCGGACAGTGATATATATCAACGTGCGCAGCGTGCGTTCATTAATAAACAGACGACTGCATTATGTACATGTACAGTATCAACGGAACATTTGTATGACATCTAGTCTACATCACCAATAAACGTTATATGGATGCTAAACGCAGAGAAACTTTCTGTCTAGTTGCAGTACTAGGAGCAGCACTACTTAGTACTTAGGGAGACAGCGTATGTGTGTGCGTGCGTGGGTGCTTGTGTGTGCACGTATGGGTGCGAATGTGCATGCGTCCGTGTGCGCGCGTGTGCGTGCGTGCGTGCGTGCGTGCGTGTGGTGTGTGTGTGTGTGTGTGTGTGTGTGTCTTGAGTGCGTGCGTGCGTGCGTGCGTGCGTGCGTGCGGGCGTGCGTGCGTGCGTGCGTGCGGGCGTGTTGTGTGTGTGCCTGCGTACGTATACATACTTATCAACATATATATATATATATGATGATGATATGATGAACGTGTAAAATGCTCTGCATCATGCAATATTACTCTGAATCTTTCTACATAGAAATGCAGTAGTAAGAAATATTTACTACCAAAATTATTTAGTCAACAATTTGACGAATTGCTAAGGCTAGCTTAATTTTTTTACAGTAAAGGGCTCAAAAATAAAATCAATTAATATATTGGTAAACTTCAATAACTTGTTAACTTGTTGTAGTAGTAATAGTAAATGATTGTATAACAAACTCCTGTCATGTACACGCCCACATATGATATTTATTGATACAATATATATCTAGTACTACACGTGTTATCATGCAGTTGAATAATTTCACATTTATAATGTTTCAGTGTGCGGGGGTGTAAGTATGGGTATATATATATATATATATATATATATACAGGCCCGTAGCCACGGGGGGTTGCAAAAATTTGCAAGTATTTCACCTCAGGTATGCACCAGATCGCTCTATTTTAATGTAATAATTGCAAAATCTCCATCGTGTGGGAGGGGAGACACTAGCTCCCCTCCCACACCCTCCCCCCGCTCGGTCGCTCTGCTCCCTCGCTCGGTCGGTTCGCGCCATCAAAAATTGCCAACATTTAAAAACGAACCCCCCCAATATAAAGCTGGCTACGGGCCTGTATATATATATACGTGCATGTGTACGTATGCGTGCGTTCATGTGTGCGTGCATTCATGTATACATACATGTATAAATGTATGTACGAGTGCGGGTGTTCATGTGGCGTGCATGCATGCGTGCGTATGTACGTATCTACGTACGTTTCTATTATGGACTCTTGGTCGATGTATATATATGTACATGCAAGTATGAATGTACAAGTTCAATTTCTACACAGCAGGCCAAAAATGTAAGCAGTACATCTAGATCTCTACATGGCTGAGGCTGCACACTTCCCTGTTTCCATGGCAACCCAGGCAATAGTGCAGTAAATTACTGTTGAGCCGTAATTTCTATCACGGAGAAAGGGACTGGAGGGATGTGATGTGATGTGTCTCTTGGTCTGACTCTCAAGGTGTTACAGCTGTACGTATGACCAGCGATGCGGGCAGTTACTCTCAAGCACAAGAATGCTAATTTCAAAGCAAGCACGAACAACGTGTATAAAATTTGTTAATAAAGGCCTTATTCCAGAAAATGCCTGTGATATATGATTAGAGTACTCAATGCAACTTAAAGATGACTTGAGTCAAAATAATAATAAATAAATACCTGAATCATAACCTTGCCAAACTTCCAAACTACTTGTAGTGTCTTAAACGTATTTATACTAGTAGCATCTTCCAACCTGGACCATAACAATCTTTCCACAAAACATACGAGTTTTCTACCAACCAGAAACGCACGCATGTACGCATGACCATGTACGCACACACACGCACGCACGCACGCACGCACGCACGCACGCACGCACGCACGCACGCGCGCGCACACACACACACACACACACACACACACACACACACACACACACACACACACACACACACACACACACACACACACACACACGACACACACACACGACGACGACACGACAACACTAACAACAACTACTAGTACGTACGTACGTACACTACTACTACACCACCGACCACCCA
>NW_014577547.1:41915-67666 GCF_000485595.1 Priapulus caudatus | reverse complement strand
AATTTGGCGCTATTTGGATCCAAACTGACGGAGCCTTTCATTAACATACATACATACATACATACATACATACATACATACATACATACATACATACATACATACATACATACATACAACATTCGCCAAATTATAGTAAGATGAAACGAACCGAAATGCTTTCTGTGATGCGACTTATCTGAACAGTCAACAAAACCAACACATGTATTACATATATATACATGCGTGTCTACTGTGCTGGTACATACCGCGTGGTGGTAGTACATTGACTAAACTGGCACCTGTGTTATGTAAATACTGTATAATGGTGATGTTCCCCACTCTGGCCGTATTACTAAGAAACAACGCAAGTGCAAGATCTACTTGTATCACTAGAGCTGGGTTTACACTTATCGAAAAGTCGACGAGTTGATCAACTTTTCAACGTTCTATCAACCTTTCTATTAGATGTTCAAAGCATTTACATTATCGACCGCGAGTCGGCAATCGTTTCAACATTTCACCCGCAGCGTGCTCGCGTGGCGATGTGGATAATTCGCGCCAGGTGTAGCCCGTGTGGCGCCGATAGCAAAAACGCGCGCGCAAATAATCTCCCACTGTGTGGAGGGACACACCTCATAGGAGTGCTATTATCTGAGTGACTGATTGGCAAAAAGTTGATCAACTCGCTGACCAAAAGTTGAGAAAATAGAACATGTTCTAATCTCTCAACTAGCGGACATCAACTAGTTCACTTCAGTGCCCAATTTTTACGCTTACACTGCCGACTTTCGGTCGATTAGTTGAAAAGTTTATCACCTCGTCAATTTTTTAACAGAAAGTTGATAGCGTAAACCCAGCTACAGTACAGCGTACAGCGTTAACACGTGTACATTAGCAGACACATGAAACACACACAAATGCACTTTCTCACGTGATTTTTGATCGTCAAAACTCGTGTTTTTAAAACTATTATAACAGTGCTGACAATCGTTTGGTAGTTTGTTATCGCATAACATTCGATGTCATTGAACTGAACATGAATCACCTCTCCGAACAACCAACTTTTGTAAATAACTCTCGAATGCAGAGTAACAAATCTGGCACCAGTAGTATGCGGGAGGGATCTGACAACGTTGCCGGACAGTGATATATACCAACGTGCGCAGCGTGCGTTCATTAATAAACAGACGACTGCATTATGTACATGTACAGTATCAACGGAACATTTGTATGACATCTAGTCTACATCACCAATAAACGTTATATGGATGCTAAACGCAGAGAAACTTTCTGTCTAGTTGCAGTACTAGGAGCAGCACTACTTAGTACTTAGGGAGACAGCGTATGTGTGTGCGTGCGTGGGTGCTTGTGTGTGCACGTATGGGTGCGAATGTGCATGCGTCCGTGTGCGCGCGTGTGCGTGCGTGCGTGCGTGCGTGCGTGTGGTGTGTGTGTGTGTGTGTGTGTGTGTCTTGAGTGCGTGCGTGCGTGCGTGCGTGCGTGCGTGCGGGCGTGCGTGCGTGCGTGCGTGCGGGCGTGTTGTGTGTGTGCCTGCGTACGTATACATACTTATCAACATATATATATATATATGATGATGATATGATGAACGTGTAAAATGCTCTGCATCATGCAATATTACTCTGAATCTTTCTACATAGAAATGCAGTAGTAAGAAATATTTACTACCAAAATTATTTAGTCAACAATTTGACGAATTGCTAAGGCTAGCTTAATTTTTTTACAGTAAAGGGCTCAAAAATAAAATCAATTAATATATTGGTAAACTTCAATAACTTGTTAACTTGTTGTAGTAGTAATAGTAAATGATTGTATAACAAACTCCTGTCATGTACACGCCCACATATGATATTTATTGATACAATATATATCTAGTACTACACGTGTTATCATGCAGTTGAATAATTTCACATTTATAATGTTTCAGTGTGCGGGGGTGTAAGTATGGGTATATATATATACGTGCATGTGTACGTATGCGTGCGTTCATGTGTGCGTGCATTCATGTATACATACATGTATAAATGTATGTACGAGTGCGGGTGTTCATGTGGCGTGCATGCATGCGTGCGTATGTACGTATCTACGTACGTTTCTATTATGGACTCTTGGTCGATGTATATATATGTACATGCAAGTATGAATGTACAAGTTCAATTTCTACACAGCAGGCCAAAAATGTAAGCAGTACATCTAGATCTCTACATGGCTGAGGCTGCACACTTCCCTGTTTCCATGGCAACCCAGGCAATAGTGCAGTAAATTACTGTTGAGCCGTAATTTCTATCACGGAGAAAGGGACTGGAGGGATGTGATGTGATGTGTCTCTTGGTCTGACTCTCAAGGTGTTACAGCTGTACGTATGACCAGCGATGCGGGCAGTTACTCTCAAGCACAAGAATGCTAATTTCAAAGCAAGCACGAACAACGTGTATAAAATTTGTTAATAAAGGCCTTATTCCAGAAAATGCCTGTGATATATGATTAGAGTACTCAATGCAACTTAAAGATGACTTGAGTCAAAATAATAATAAATAAATACCTGAATCATAACCTTGCCAAACTTCCAAACTACTTGTAGTGTCTTAAACGTATTTATACTAGTAGCATCTTCCAACCTGGACCATAACAATCTTTCCACAAAACATACGAGTTTTCTACCAACCAGAAACGCACGCATGTACGCATGACCATGTACGCACACACACGCACGCACGCACGCACGCACACACGCACGCACGCACGCACGTCGCGCGCCACACACACACACACACACACACACACACACACACACACACACACACACACACACACACACACACACACACACACACACACACACACACACGCACGCACGCAGACACTACTAACAACAACATTCTTAGGACTTGGGCCACTCTATCAACACGCACCCACCCCACAGCCTCCCTACTTGGACATGTTCACCAACACAACCCCTGAATGACTCCAGCTATCACTGATTGACTGCAATGCCAATCCACGGCCTTTAAAACGAGCATATATATATATGTACTGGTCAGCGAATATCTTTGCCAATTTTTATTCGGTACCAATACACGAAAACATTTGGTTTTTCATGGAGTTATGCTTATAGTGCAGCCATATATACATGCACATTTTGCATCTACGTGGTATTGGATGGCAAGCTTGCGTGCGTGATCAAGAGTAGATAATAACACAATGTGTTATTATCTACTCTTGGTGATACATCCGTTCGGTAGCGCCACACCTTACTTAAGTAAGCATTTACTTTATACAACTGAGCTTGCAATACTATGAGTACTAGTTTAATTAAAGGTTCGGCACACTTGGCAGGATAGGTTGGTGTGAGTCAATGGGCTGGGTTATGGTGTGGCGAATGTGGAGGGAGTGAAAACGGGACAAGGGAAATATGGAGTGTTGTGTGCAGGGATGGCACAGGAAGAGAGGAAGAAGGACATGTGTAGAAAGAAACGCTTTTACAGACGTGCAAAATCATAATGTATATTTTCAACAAAATATAAAGATGATGTACTATGTTGGCAAAATCTCAAACATGTATTTTAATAAGGCCAGGAAACTAACTGATCGTTTCATTTATATGCATACATGCAAGCTACATCACGATGACTGTAAACCGTTCATGACCTGTCAATATGCGAAAACCATATATATTATAATTTAGAACATTGTTTATCCTTTAAATGTCATGCGCCCCTATTCATGGAGCTTTTTTTAACACACTACATAGCATATAAAACGTTTACGCATGGAGGTATGGTTCTTTTCTCATATCATAAGCTGCCGGTTCCACAATTTATTATTATAGATCGATGTTGCTAACTATATTACAGATACTTTACACTTCACACACGTTACACTATACACACGCTCAGACATGCACAATCTTGCACACACGCATGCACTGCAGACACACACGCACGCACGCACGCACGCACGCACGCACGCACGCACGCACACACACACACACAGCACGCTGTATTTGTAGCAACAATTTTTACAATTTTTTTAAATAATTACACTTTTTTAATAAAATTCGGTTATGACATCACCATTTAGTTTATATTCATGCAGTAAATCAGCAGTTGATAGTCTATTACGTGTTGAAAGAGTCATGAGCACAGATATACAATGCCAAATACATGCATAGTAGTAAGATGAACAAATAGCTAAAGTTGTGGTTTTAAACCAAGTTGTATGCCACCAGACAATTTATGATCTTATCAAGAATAATATTGTATAATATATGGACCCTTGTGAGAGGACAACATTGCAAGGATATGCCTACACAATACAATACACTGGTCACATATATGATGTAGGCCCTACAGGTACATTCACTACAGTGGTGAGATCATGGGAACCTACAGAATAAATGATACGCACTGTCATAATCTGTAGGCCATGCATGCAGCAGTTTTGTGTGTGCATCTATATTATAAGAGAGTAGCTCGGCTGGTTTTCTGACGCGGTAATCTTCGCCGCGGTCAGCATCAAGTCCACGCCACCGATCTCAGCGTATAGCCCGTGTGTCGAACACCAACATAGGCTTATCCATATTTGTTAAATCTACCCATATGTGTAGATATAATGACGATAAATAGGCCTTAATATGGGCGATAATTTTAGCAGTGGGGTGATGTCAGAAAAGTAGAAGAGTCGAATTCCCGCGAATATAGCCATCTAGCAGACAAAAGCCAAAACTTTGTTAATACCAGGTCAAACCATAGGTTAAACTATGCCAAATTTATACATATTTTTATATTATGCACTCAGTTGTCAGTTGAGTCTCAACAGCAGCACAACACACACTTTTGGTGGTTCATTTTCGTTCATTTGTATTTTTTAAATTGTAATTTATCTGTGTACATACATTCGGATCTAATGTATAACATTACATGGTATAAAGAATTAAGTTTGTTAATATCAGGTGCTACGCTATTCATCTTTTTGATAATGTCATCTATGGTCATGATAATGTCATCAATGTCATCTTCACTGGTGCAGAACTCTGCTAAATTGACCAACTAATTTGGTTAAAATGAGGTGATATCCATACCGTGGCATACGTTTGGAAAAATATTTACTTTTTAAAATCTGCTCATTATTTTACTATGAAACTGAAAGTGACACTGAACTGATATTGTGCTATATTGACGGGTTTAGTTTATTGACCTATGTATTTAGTTTAGTTTAGTTTTCATGTATTATTTTGATGTAAAGCGAATCTCAATGATAAGAGACACACGTGACAGATGTCACCAATTGTGTATTTAAAAGGCGAGGTGAGGCTTGCAAAGCCAGAGAGCCTGAGAGCTCGGCATATTCATTTGTATAACTTGGCGCAATTTCATAACAATGTCATATACCCAGAAGCTTTGACTACACAGAATCATAGAATCGTTCGAACTGTTTTTGTCAGAATATTGCTTATTGTTTGTTTAGAACTCTGTTACGAATCTATCCTTAGAATTAAGTAAAAAAAGTTATAAAAGATAAACCGAGCCACCTGCTACCCTAGAGTGTCGGCTGAGAATTAGCCTTGCGTGTATACCATGCTGGTGGGTGGGGAGGGGGGGAGGTGATTACTGTCTTCTATCCATCCCAGAATCTCTACCCGTAGATTGAGTCCGTGTGGCTGGATAGGCTTCAGATTGTGAATCCAGTACGCTTCTCTTTCCTTTCTGATGGGGATCGTATGGGTGAAGAAGGGGGGGGGGGGTAAAAATATTTTAGAATTAAGTAAGTATACTATATGTGGCTCAATTTGCTTTAAAAGTTGTTCCTACGCGTTTTTCCACGAGCAACGCCGGGTACCAGGCTAGTGTGTAATAAATACAAACTTATTATGTAGCCCAAGAGTCGAATAAGCTACCATGCACCACAATTTTATGAATAGACACCCATACTAACAGTTCAATGCTTTCATAAGGATCTGAGTAAGAAATCAATTTGAAGCATACAAAATCACTGTGCAATACTCTAGACATAGCAATGTGCACTTCAATTTTGTATTATGATGGACTGTGAGCACCTTCATCGTAGCTCTAGTATGGCTGAGAGGGTCTATGTCCCCCAGGGTACTGCCAGAACGTACCCTGGGTATGGTACGGTATACCGGAACGTACCCTGGTACTATCAATCTAATATGCCGGACCTCGCCTACTCCCCTAACTAGTCTAGGGAGTCGCCTACGCCTACTCCCTAACCCTTAGTAACCATATCAGATAGTTACCAGGGTACGTTCCTGGTATACCGGACTTCCGGCAGTACCCTGGGGACATAGACCCTATGAGCTCTAGTATGCATACCAGGCTGTATATATAATTAACAGTACATTAGGGTCATATATGCACATGTACACACATAATGTTGTACTTACAGTAAAATAGTACAGCCATACACTACACATGTATGTAGACGTACATCATATACAGTGTAAATCTATGTACATGAAATTAAAAACAGACATGATATGCACATTGATTTTCTCGAAAGCTAAATGCAACAGACATGTTAAATTAACTTATTTATTTTGTTAGACCTTGCTACTTTTGTACAAACATACACATACAAACATGTATGGGTGTGTGTACGTGTGCATATACGTGTACAAATATGTAGATCCCAACACGTAGGGTACGTATACGTATACGTGTGCGTATGTTTGTCTCATTAACTCCTGATATTTATGGTGTGTCTGCATAGTGTGGAATGTTTCAAGAAGTTTGCAAGATTTGCACAAGGACACCCCTCCCCACCCGTCATGGCAATTTCAAGTGCTCAACTTTCTGAGAGATCGATTAAAATGATGTGAAAATATTATGTACTTTACGTAGGCCTGTCGTACCCAAACTTGGAATCTGCACAATCTCGAGATTGTGCAATGATTGTGCTGCCCAAACTGCGGATTCCCTAGTTTGGCTAACCAATCTCAAGATTGGGCAAACTGAAAACAGTCGGTGATTCAACAACCGCTCATACTCATAGCGAGTGTGTGGCGTGCGTGGTGCAAACTATTAGAGAGAGATTTAGAGATTTATCTCATATTTATCCAATTATTTATACAAAGGTGCCAAACACATTGAGGAAAGAAAGTATACGACCTTATAATTATATAGTTATGATATAACATTTGAAATCCTAATAATCATATGTTTGTGTCTGACATGTAGCTCTGTTTACCTCTGTTTGCCCAATCTCAAGATTGATTGCCCAAACTGCGGATGCGCTGAAATTCCAAGTTTGTGCAAGATTCCAAGTTTGGGCACAACAGGCCTACTGTGCGTGCACGGTGTCGATGTCATCCAATGTCAGTTGTGTTAATTGTTATTGTCGTTGTTTGCTAATATTGCATTTGGTGACTCTCCCACCCCAATACGTTCTAAAGTAATTTTACTAATTTTTGATAGCAAACAATGGCAAGTAAACCTACCCATATATCTGCTGCGGCTGGTTTTTGACTTATATCGTCAAACGATATTGTGGCGTTCGCCACAAAATCATCTGGAGGCATTACGGCGTCGTGAAACACAGTCAGTCCTAAATTTTGTCCATTTTGGACGTCTGTCGAAAAATCCTCGTTCCATACTGGTGAGAAGGTCTTGGGTCGAGACGTCGTTCTCGCAACGTGTATTTCGTCTATGTCGACCGAAATATAAGGGTCAATCGTTGATAGTTTATCTTTGCTCAAGCCAGCAATCTGATGTCTTGTAGAGAAGTCTGTCGGTTTCAGATCTTCGGCTGCTATCACTTTCAGCTTAAGAACTCCGTTAAACACCACCATTTTCGCACTGTTCTGTGTCACAACAGTCACGGAGATGAACCATAAAGCGTCTTCTGAATACTGTACAACACTCTTCGACGTGTCGTTTTAAAGATGTTCACGTTTCAGCAGCATTTTGATGAAAATTTTCACTGGAAAAATATCGATAAACTCCCCACAGCCGCAGCCCAGCCAGGAAACAAACACTCTAGTGTGTCGCCACCGTGCGACAAAATTCTCTACTAAAACAAATCGACAGCTCATCAGACGACGATCGTCTTGTTCGCTTGTAAGAAAAAATAGCTTGATATTATCAGGAGCGTATAATGACAAATACGCCTTATACGTATATATGCCAAATACGTATACGTATACGCCAAATATGTATATATGACAAATTTGTCATTATACGCTCCTGATATTATATCACGTCATACGTATAACTTTAGCAGTGATGTCCATAATTCGTCACAGAGAAATTGTTTGCCATTTTCTTGCTCTCTAGCAAGCACTCTAGCCTATCTAATACTGCAATACATAAACCACCTACACAACCTATAGAGAGATACTAGAGAGATAAAATTGAACACGTGCACGACGACTAATAGTACCAACTTCGTCAACTTTACCACCGTCTACCTCACGGTACCTAAACGTAGTTAGCTCTACAGCATGTCCTTAATTTGTTTTTACACTTTATAATAAAAATATTGTGTAATACAAATGTATATATTCTGACTAATATCATGTTCATGGTCTTTTATTTCCATGCTAATAAAACTTGCAACAAAATGCGTAGTCGGGACCCTCATTATAGGGGTTATTGTTTGGGTGTTTTACTGTTTTAGAACCCTATGTGTAGCTAATCGCAGCATATATTACGCAATATGATCGGCATGAAAGGCGTATCTATTGATCCAACAAAGTTTTTCCATTTATCTCAAACCCCCGTAAACTTACAAATATATCTTATACTAAATATTATTATATATCAGGAGTGAATAATAAAAGATCTATTATTATTCACTCCTGATTTTATTAAATGCAGCTAATAAGAATATTTTGTAAATATTATATATTAACCCTTTCACATGCACACACATCATATCATATCATAGCATATCACCTGCATTTTATAATGCACACTGGAATTCTGATTTTTGTAATGTGTTTTTCACCTCGCATTTGATCGAGCACGATAACGCCAATCGGAATAAAGCAGCTATAGCAACAAAGACACGATTCGAATCGCAGACCTTTCACAAGTTTTTCAAAGGCGCCCTAACCCTAACCATCTGAAAAGCCAGTTTGCCCAATATTAACTTTCGTATATGGATATCCTAGAACTTATATCTCACGCGTCCACTGAAAATACTCATTTAATTGTGTTTACTATACGAAACGAATAGCCTGTCTGTTAATTTTATCGCGTACAGAAACAGTGAGAAATCATGGCCAAGATATGTACCCCAGTTCAATAAATTCGATCAACAGAATACGAAATGATTCTTATGATGAACCATGGGCATTAGTTATCACGCTGAAACAGTGTTTGTATATTGTACACGTACCCAATACTAAAACAAACAAAATCAAACACCGGTGCTGAATAAGGAGGGAATGTAATTATTTTTTACAGCATAATATAATGGACATATTTTTAATAATTTTTTTCATATATAAGTTATCAATTGCGCGCGAAAAAAATTATTAAAAACTAAAAAAATTCCACTGTCATTGATATATAAGATATACGTAAACCCCATTATTGATACAAATTCACGATCCAATCTTTGTATGACCATACATTGAAATGACTAATTCCTAGTGTTTTGAAGACTCAGTGCTTTGTGTTTTTTAAGACGCGGTATACCCTTCCCAGAAGTTCAGAACACACCATGCACATGGCTTTGCCCCCTCCAGGAAAAATGGGTTAATTAGCTACGCTCTTACTGAACACACGCGCGCGCGTACGCGCGCACGCGTATTATAATAATAGGTTATTACAAGCAGGCCCTACAACAAATAATTAGGTAACAATTATAATAAATCACCAGCATTATGAGTTATATAGATAATTGCTTTACTGGTTGTAATAAGCAAGTACTTAATATTGCAAATGTAACATAGTAATAATCTTTATGATCTACAATAAATATCTTATCAGCTAAAGCATAGATGCTAAAGTAATGTAGATACTCGATTCAATGCCGCATTTTCCCAATAGATGGCGGAACTTGGCAGTCACCGGGACATTCAAAATGGAATCTCCGAGTACACATAGTGAACATTTTGGAGAAAATACACAAAACCGGCTATCAGCAAATAAAGATACTGTAAATTCTATCATGCGAATAGTAAAAGACGAACTGGATGACCACATAAGCAGAACTCCTGAATTTACAAATGAGGAAAAGACGAGATTTCAGACCCGATTAATCCAGGTAATTTAGACTAGAGAGTAGCTCCAAGAAACGGTATTGCTAGGGTTAGAATACCGTGTTGTATAGACAATCCGTCGCACAGCCTGGTCGGGCTAGACTAGAGAGTAGAGTCGTCCCTAAACAAAACTAGGAGTCGGACTAAAGTGAACAGGATTAAAGTACTCGCTAAATATTTATAACGAATACGGTAGAAATACACGGTCACGGGCAAGTCGCAAGAGCAAAACCGCTACAAATTTGGAAAGGTAATTTAGAGTAGAGACTTAATAGCATCATGTATTGATGTAATGACTAATCTATTATCTAAAGTAGGCCTAATGGGTTCAAGGATAGAGAACATGGGTCTCAATAAAACCAATGTCATTTACATCAATATAAAGATAATATTATATCAATATAATGGGTTAGGGTTAGGGTTAGGGTTAGGCACATTGGTTTTGGTCTCTATCTCTATATTGGGCCCCCAATAAAACCAATGTCATTTACATCAATATAAATATAATTATGGTAGCAGTGTACTAGCAAGACTTCATCCAAATTCTACAGTTTTCATCAAGCGCCACCCAGCGAAAAAAATACACGGGAGCGGCGAGCGATTTCGCTCCCGTCAGCTTTCAAAGCGCTCTGGTAACAACAATTACGAGAGCGAAAATTTTGGAAGCTACGAGAAAAAATCGCTCCCGTGCCGCCGGCAGCGTTACGACCCGTTCCTCAACGTAGACAGCTAGGGTATCCAAAACATCTAGAGCTGCATGAACGCCCTCACCGCATGATTCGCCAGACGAACAAAAACTCGCGACAGTCTAAGAAATCAATGTGTTTTTATAACCGCGTAACAATAAGTTTATATATCGCAGGGGTTATTGTGGGAAGTTAGGGCACGACCAGTGCCACCTGACACGCACGTAATCAAAGCTGTTTTCTGAATTCGTCACGTAGAAAGTGGACTGTTTTTATTCAGGTAGATATTTAGAAGAAATGTAAACTGTATATACTTGAAGATTCTAGGCACTTGTAACTTTGTGGATGTGCGGCAGCATTGATAGATCTATGCATGGGGGTACCGTGGACTGGGGAAGAGAAAAACGAAAGTAAAACCTTACCCAGAAGCTCCCCCGACATTCCTAGAGATTGAAACATTATTTGACCAACTCTAATTAAGTTACATCAAGAGTTAATGAAGACACTATTTGTATTCATTAACTCCTTGTTATGCGTATGCTGTTTTAATTCCAATGGTTATCTTTATATACTATTTTGTTACTCACTGCTAGTAAATAAGCTGACCACCAAATTTTTGTGCAGGTCCACCAACTTTCTGAAGTTGGTGGTCCTGCTGTCCACTAGATTTTCAGCCGAAATTCGAACCCTGCGGTGCCGGGCTCGACAAACCCGCTTGCCCGATGGCCCGGGGCAACCAAAATTCGCCCCGGGGCAGGTAGCTTGAAATTGCACTTCCCTGTTCGGGCAAGCAAGTTTTTTTTATTGAATGGCTAGACATAACGAGATTTGAATTAAAAAACAATGCGATACTTTGTACACAACATGCATACAGCAACATGTAAACCCGGCCTCCGTGATTTTGTCACCATTAGGAATAATTTGTGACCTCGTCGATTTCGCCAAAGCATAATCTTGACTTTTGTTTGGGAAACACCTTTACGATAATTAGACACAATTTCTGGCTTCTGAGACATTATTAGAGTCAGTGCATCAAAATTATGAAAATTTTAACAAAATCATGCTATGAAAAAGTAGCTCTGGCCAAGCTTAAAATAGCTCCCGTAAACAAAATTACGAGAGCTCTTTTTTTCATACAAAATCAAAAAAGAGCTCTCGTAATAAAAAAAGTATTTTTTAGGCTGGCGCCACCTGAGAACCTTAATTTTAAAGATCACTAGAATTTCAACATGGCGGTGCCCAGTCAGTGCCACTTCCTGGACGCTGATCGTAGTGTTATCACTAGCTGGGGACATTAAAATAAATCCAGGCCCAGTCCAACACTCGTGCAGAACCTGCAAGCGAGCAGTAGCAGCCAGGCACAGGGCTGTGTGCTGTGAACTGTGTAACGTATGTCACACATCAGGTGTGCAAACATCACCCCAGCCGAATATTGTATCATGCAGCAGTCACCCGATGATGATGACTGGTACTGCCCGCAGTGTGTAATAGATACAAAAGAGCTCCCCTACATAAACTGTAGTCTCCTGTCATGCGAGCGCAGCAATTATTCGGACACTTCATCGCTATTGAATTCTGACCTTAGTCAAATCACAGTGGACCCGAGCACTCTCGATATCGATACTCCAAACACCTCTTTGGAGTTCACATGTGCGGACGCCACACCATCAGAGCAAATGGACACAGAAGATGAAAATTACCTCGAGGAACTTGTTCGGTTGCGCAATGAAAATCGTAATAATATTATATACGCGCAGCATGAAAAGTAAATACGTCATGCTGACCGACATGCTGTTTCAAAAACTCGTGGACGTGTTAGTCATTGGAGAGTCCAAAATTGATGACTCTTATTCAGACGCGATATTCAACGTGGACAGCTATCGACTCTACAGGAGGGATCGAGATAGTAGAGGTTGGGGTATTATGGTCTATGGGAGATCAGATATCCCATCTCGAAGGTTGATAGAATTGGAACCTGCACAAGTTGAAGCCATGAATATTGAGCTACAGATTAAGAATACTAGGTGGCTTGTGCTGCCGTGCTACCGACCACCAGCACAGTCACCCAAAGTATTTATCGAAAGTGTTACGAAAACCCAGGACACGATACTCACAAAGTACGAAAATGTAATTTTCCTCGGTGACCTAAATTTCAATATGTTTTCTAAAGAAAAAAGTGCACCCCTCACCGAGCTGTCTGACGGATTCGATTTGAAGAATCTAGTCAGTGAAGCAACGTGTTTCACCAAAAATAGTGATCCATCATTGGTCGATGTCATCTTGACGAACAAACCGAGGTCCTTTAACAGGACCCTGGTAGTTGATACTGGCCTCAGTGATGTTTCACCGACTAGTGGCTAGTGTTATGAGGATGACACTTAAGCCTACATCAGAAAGGAAACACTTCTGCCGTAGCTTCAAAAATTTGGACGAATGTGGGACTGAACTTAACCGTGACATCGCATCTGCACCCTTCCATCAATGCATCTTGCATCAAATGTAAAACGTGATATATGGAAAAAAAGTTTTTGTTACTATGGTGCTAACCTATGGAATGAACTACCACAATGTTTACACGATAGTAAAAGTCCTAAGGTGTTTAAAAAACTGATAAATAGCATACAGGCATTTTTGTGTACAGGCCTTCTGTCTCACTTCACACTTGTAATTACTTTTATTTTATCTTATTGCTGTCTCATTTGTCAGCTTGTAATTGTTTTTATTGTTTTTATTTTGTAAACTACTGTTATTACCTCCGCCATGGAGTGGAGCGGAGGTAATGTAATTGGTCTCGTGTGTGTGTGTGTGTGTGTGTGTGTGTGTCCAGTCCGCGCGGCGCGATCGATAGCGCATCGAGTCAGCGAGCGGCGAGTCAGCAGCAACCACCAGCGAGCGGCGAGTCAGCAGCCTATCGTATTATAATCAGCGAGTGCAATTCAATTTGAAAGGGCGGTGGCCTAATCGTGACGTAGTTTTGGGAATCTGTGCTGAGCTTTAATTGTGCTATGGCAAACCTGCTATGCACCGGTGCGATTATTGTTGTATTAAAGCAGTTTAATAAATAGTCAAGTCTGTACGAAATTGACCACAAACAACGTTTCCATATAACAATTTGTCACTAACACCTGATGATCGCGTGAAATGGATGACCGGACGCGTAGCCACTGCGTATAATTATACTATTCACAATGTGAACTGATGGTTTCAAATATATATGGTATCATGGTCTGCAGACAGTAGAATACGCAGTACCCTAACGTGGGAGTAATGCTGAGAGGGTCTATGTCCCCCAGCGTACTGCCGGAACGTACCCTGAGTACTGTCCGGTATACCGGAACGTACCCTGGTACTATCTAATATGCCGGACCGTACCTCGCCTACTCTACTAACGAGTCTAGGGAGTCGCCTACGCCTACTCCCTAACCCTAACCTTATCAGATAGTTACCAGGGTACGTTCCGGTATACCGGACCGTACCCAGGGTACGTTCCGGCAGTACCCTGGGGGACATAGACCCTATTCATGAGCGGCAGTAATACATTCTTCTAGTTGTAAAGATGTTTGCAACACGGGTTCCATAGTGTGAATCCCGTTTTCCTCTCGACTTACAATAATAATTAATTGGAGGGGTTTCTATAAAAAATGGGCAAAGAAACTAATACAAATTAAGCACAATTATGAATACAGTTAGTGCACTTGATGATCATGATCATGGAGTAGCTCGCGATTCACGCTGTACCAGGAAAACATGCAGTGAACTGTAAAGAGCCCTGTAGCACCAGGGCCTAGGCTAACGTAGTACGGTATAGCTAGCGGCACATAGTCTAAAAGATCTAGCTTCTCAGAAAATTAATGTTTGGTAAACCATGATCTCAATAACCTACTTGGGGTCTGTGCATTTTAATTTGTTTTTAAACTAGTTGCTCAAATTAAATATTTCAATTCATTTATTGCAAGAAGCCATGAAATGATATTTTAGACATATTTAATTTCAGATTTACCAGGAAAGTCTGCTTAAAAGTTTACAGCTTTCTGATGAGTCAAACGGTAGGTTAAGAATAATACTCATCATCATTATTTAATGAATGCAAAATAGCCTGATAAATGAGAATACCACCAAATGTCATGTATGCTCATGTTATTCATCCTCCCATCTAATTTCGAGTGTCAATTTCTATTGCAACTTTAGCACTTTCAGCCAGCAAATGAATATGTTCAGTTTAGTAATAGTCAATTGTCACTTAGCATACATTCATAATATTTATGTGCTAGGGCTATCTGCATGCCCGATGGTTTATTTTATGCACATTTTCTCCATACTTTATTTGGGTTGTCAGTGGGGCAGCATAGTTCAAGTGAGACACCGATGGAATGCCCGCCATGTGATGTGGACTCATGCGTTGTTGCCGTGGCATTCAAGCGGAAAGTGTTTCCTCAACAGTGTGCCACTCTTCTCGCTGAACAGTTCGATTCCAAACAACTGTTGCTGGTGAGTACCAATGTGCTTTATATTCTTCTAAATGTATACCATAGATTAGAGGCAGGGGTGGGCAAACTGCGGCTCGCGGGCCGCATGCGGCCCGATACGGGGTCTGTGCGGCCCGCGGAAGCCTGCAGCAAATAAAAAAATAAAATAAATAAAAATAAAATATTTATTTTTTTTTTAAATCAATAAATTTTTGTGAAGGTCAACATGTTTGTGCTTGAACCGAGGCTGACTTTTTCAGTGTTATACAGATTAGTGTTCTATTGTCTCTGGTTCGCTCTGCAACGCCATTTCAGCTAATTATGGTCCAGAGATGGCACCCTCGAGGCAAAACGCACGTATTATCTTAGAGCGCACCGCCTGATTTTAAAAGGTGCAGCCCTTTGACTTTTCATGGCCCAATGATGCAGCCCTCGCTTTGAAAAGTTTGCCCACCACTGGATTAGACCATACATTTTAACTTGGTTATATCGCTATGACGATACGATCGCCTATGCATCATTCCTGTATCTTTCCAACTGACCGGTTGATTGCGCAATCGTTGTAACACTTCTAACTCCCGCTGCGCCACCTGCTGACAAAGCTAGCGGCTAACCCCATTTAGTTGATGCCCAGGTCGAGCGACGAGTACTTACTTCTATGAGGAAATCTGAAGCACTGGCATTTTTCTTACAAGAAACACATTTTGAATCATTTTTATGTTTAGGTGATGCATAGAGTATGTGCATTCATTTCTGTTTATATCTAGGACAAGATGGAATACAACATTAAGGCAGCCTTGGATGAAACAAATTATGAGACACAATCTGAATCAGCAGAGCCATCTAGTGGTCAAATAGAGCGATTACGTGATGCAGCAGAAAAGATGCAAAGGCTCATGAAGGTAATTTTAATACCATTCTCTTTTTGTTGAAGGAGTCGTTAGTTGTGATGCACCACGTAACTATGATGCTATATAGCTTAAGCTATATGCTTATACATGCTAATAGTATGTATATAATATTCACAAGCTAAAGTGATAGCATCAAATATAATTATACATTATGGTTTGTAGAGTAATACTCATATTACGGAAATAATGCATTCCTGAAAAAGATCCATAACACAAATTCCACATGTGAATTCCATTTTTCTATTGATTATCAGAAAAATACATATTCGAATGATAATTCTATTTTTTATTGATTACCATAGATAATTAGAGTTAAATTTCTTCAAAAATATTTTGGCCGAAAGAACTAATATAAGAACAATTACGAATGATATCATCAATCAACTATAATCAACAAGAGCCGCAGAGCGTCTGGGCTCATCTGAGGTCTGTTGCTACGATTATAAACGTAAAATTTCAGTCGTGCGTAGTACCACATTTGTTAGGCGCAGATATGCAGACACGCAGTTGCGTACACATCATTGTTAGGACACGCCCACTATCGCAGATGGAGGGTGGGGGGTGGGGGAGGGTGAGGGAAGGGGCGGGGGGAGGGGGTGGGGGAAGGGGGAGGGTGGGGGAGGGGGCTCTAATAGCAAAAGCAGTTCACTCCTCTGTTAACAGTCAACAAATTCATGTTTAACCCTCCTCTTGAGGGTCAAAAGGTTATCCGACACTTACTCTTCGCATGTCAGCAGAAGGGACATTTCATGGTCCTTTCAATAAAGCCATAAAAATGCTAGGTCACCGCTGAAACAAAAAAGTTTTTCAATCGCTCCGTCAGACCATGTCCTCAGAAAATGTCTAAAATCTGCCCTGTGCCCATTGACCTTTGACCTGTGACCTCCAATTTTGGCACAGTGATGGCTTTTCCTACCATGATGCTATACACCGACTATCACGAGCCTAGGTCGAGTCGTTTAGATTTGTGCCGCAATTCTGCATTTCCTCCCTATACCTTAAGTTAAGGAGTGAATGTTCCCCCTTCTTTTACACCTCTTGACCTTTGACCTTTGACCCCCAGCTTCGACATCCCAACTCGTTTTGACGATCCCCCCCAACGACCCGAATATCGTGACCGTACGTCGAGCGGTTAAGATTTGTGCCCAACTGTTGACGGACGGACGACCGGACGGACGGACGACCGGACGGACGGACGACCGGACGGACGGACGACCGGACGGACGGACGGACGATCATGCGATTCTACAAGCTGCATCTGACTATGTCAGATGAGCTAATAAAGCCAGCTCTGTTTAACCTCTCTTGTGCATTTGTTTTCTCAGAACATGCCTGAAGTGCAGAGAAAATCAGAGCGGTTATGCACTGCACTACGCATGCACCACAGTACACTGAAGTCTACAGGCATTATCACCAGGCATCAGACACATTCCATGAAGAACACAGTCATTGCACTAAAAAGAGAAAAGCTGGCAGCAAAGAGCCGCTCGGTATCGCACCGATATAACACCAGGCGGAGCTGATAATAGGTGTGTGCGACTTTTTAGCTTTTTTAACTTACAGATTACAGTAAGCATAGATAGTTTGAGTTTCCAACATTCTCATTGAAGTTTGGATCTGCTAGCGTAAAAACCAAGGCAAGCTCATAATTTGTCAGTCATGTCCCCCAGCCTATCTCAGCAACTATCACGAGTGTTGAATCAATTCCACCCACCCAACACCAAATGCTTTTTATTATTTATGGTGTGCAACCCTCCCCAATTCTAAGCTGAATGAAGAATGTGAGCAGGTATGATATTGGGCATTCAGCACATTTTTTTGTTTGTACTTGGTTGAATAAGCAGAACTTGGTACTTTTTCACAGTCATTTAAATTGTCAGTACCTGGCATGTGAAAGAATTACATGCAAAACAGTCAATCAATTTGCTAGCTAGGGAACTGTCCAAAGCTGCACACTTAAGGTATGACCATCACTAACATAATATTACAGAATATTTGGAGCCAGCTGGAAGATTTGATTTGATTCATCATATACCAAAAGATAAGCAGAATACAAGTGTGTGGGATATAGTAATACAGTGAAGACAGTAACAGCTTGCTGGAGCATGCAACTGACAAATACATGTTTTCACACATATATATATATATAAATATATATATATACATATACATATATCTGGGTTAATTGTTACTCAACCGTGAAGATTGAAAACGTACAGCTGACGATTTTCAGGAGTCTGTATCCCCCCTCATCACAGTTGATATTCGGGGTCTTGAGAAAGCCCCCTGATAGGAGGCAAAACGTCAGCTGTAAGTTTTCAATCTTCACGGTTGAGTAACAATTAACCCAGATAGATCTATTAGTCTACCAAGCAACCAACATATTTAATGAGTTATATAATATATATATAAATGTAAAGCTGGATATTGATTTCACACTGCCACACATTGTGTATGCAGTATATTTGTATAATAATTGTAAATATTAATTTTACACAGAATAGCTTGGTTCTGTAATGAATGTTTTTCAAAAACATCCATTTATATGTGTAATTACATGAATAACAGTAAGCACTTTTACGTATACAAACATGCTCGCATATTGATGAACTCTGTTTAGAGCATAGTGGAAATAGTGCTTTACAATAATGTGTAAATAGTGATATTTTGTACTGAGACAATAGTTAATTAGACATTAGTTTGATTGCTAAATTGATGTGTGATATGCCAAAAGAACAGTGTTTAAAATGAGATATTGTAGGTACTTTTCATGGTATGGTTCGATAAAATGCCCCCCCCCCTCAGTGAGAATAAGTAGCAGTGTAAGCCGCAGCAGTACAGTGGTAGGCCTTGCAATAGTACTTGAATACACATTAGCATTCACTGCAGTAGCAGCTGCAGTCAGAGTGGCAGCAGCAACAACAAAGCACGCTCTGTGGCACTAGTTGTGGAATGAGCTGAATATATGTAATAGTGCGATTATAAGGATCCAATATATTTAGCTGGCATGTTTGAAACCATTAAATGTTCAAATTTTCTTATTTATTAATTGTAGCACTATTTACACCTGTGCATCACAACAAGCAATAAAGTTTACAATAAGTACTTACATGTATGTGTAGATGATGCAGAAACTGTAAATTGTGCAAATATTGAATATGCTCATTTAGGGTGTACCCTTGCAGATGAAAAAGGTTGGGCACATGATTATTAGCAACAATTGACCAGGTTCTTCTGACTCTGCAATAGCAAATCTGCTACAGCATAATTAACCAATAGATTTGAAAATATTTGCAATAACTGTACATATTTACACACATTTAAATTACCCCAAAATACACAACTCGGCTGAAACTCGTATGGACCATCTGCAAAAATATTTTCATTTGCAACCTGCATTGTGTTGGCTGGGTTTCTTGAGCAAACTTGAAGGGCTAATGAGTTCCAAGTAGAGAGCGACACCTATTATCCACACGGCTAGGTTGAGTGTTGCAGTGCCCATCGATACCGTTGCCATGACTCTTCCCAGCTGCAGTGTAGCCGACAACTTGTAGCTATTGTAGAAGAAGATGGCCGTCCCAAAAACCATGTTCAGCGATGCCAACAGAAAGAAAGCTGTAGAGAAAAGCGTGAACAAATTAAAGTTTTGCATTTGTTAAAAATGACTTTAAATATCTAACATTTTAATTCAAATTCCAAGTAAGAAAATATCCTTCAGTATTTCTGTTTGCTGATTCCTCTTCGTTCGCACGTTTTTGGTTTCTTTTTGGCTCTCGTTGTTTATAGGGACAAACCAACTATGTTGCATTGTTTTCTGTAACAAGCTCTGTCTGGCAAAGCTACTTGTTTTATATGTGGGAGAGGTTGTTAGAATCATACTCGTGAAACAAACCCATTTCTACAGCAGGTGTTGGCTAGCGCTGTTTGGGTTAGAGTGCATTGTCTAAGGGCACTACAGCACTGGCCACGGTGGGACTCAGACCCCAAACCATTCAGCCCAAAGTCACTTTCCACTAGACCACCAATACCCCAAATTTTCATGCTGTCAACCTATTGAAGTAATGATTTCGTAACTGCTATGCTTGCATAACAGCAAGTACATTGTTACTTTCAGTAAAATATGCAACTATTGAAATTTGTTTGTTGACTTCTGGTTGACATGGTTACATGATGAGGCCACATGTTTTTCACGAGTCCCTGTCCCTACACTTTTGTTAACGACAACTTGCACTGAGTAATAGAGATGCTGTACAAGTCTAGAACTACTACGTCACTAAATGAGATGCAATTTTGTCTGGTGGTTGTGAATTTAAGGGAACTGTTGCGACATGAAAGAATGTGGCTGCATTATTTAGTAATTTTTATACCATAACAGCACAAACTCATGGTAATTTTTATACTGGCGTAATCACTAACATGTCCACTATTAGGTGAGACTATATTTTGCTGTATTCACTAAGAGTGTGCATTTATTTAAGAGATTAATCTTTTAATACTGACCATTCTTGGCTTTGTCCGATATCGGTACGCTGATGTGGTGACCGTAGACAAATCCTATGACAACAGTTATGTTGAAGCAATTCCTGAGCCATGCAAGGTAATCTGTAACACAAGTAAATAATGTCTCTCTGAATACAAGCTCTACTGAACATAAGTGAAATCTATAGTAAAATATACCCGCTTTTTCATCTATACACTCATTTATAAGTTTTCAATGCACACCAGGCTTTTTTTGTGAAAACCACAACTCACTTGCCTTTCTGTCAAAAAACCTGTATTCGGATGCATTATTTCGTTGGTGGCAGCGTGTGTTTCTCATACTCACTGTTCTCAACTCCATAGCCCAACATTGAGCTCGTAATGCTACGTGGTTGCTTCACAGCTCTGGTTATTATTTGTCCATGCTCCTTGTGTCCCATCATTCTATGCTTGTTTCTTGTGAGGGCAGCTAATCTTGTCAAGCGAAGGGGAGTCGTACAGATGCATCTTCTGCCTTCCTGTAGCACGACGGTCGTAGGGATACGCACCAACGTCCGCCATAACCCCAGGATTCTCCAACTTCGCCCAGCTACTGCCATTTTGTCATCTGTGGGGCTGTTGTCAACAGCAAACCATTTTAATCCAAAGCCAGCATAGCAAAAATTGGGTACAATACACCTGGCAAAACACAGCACCAGCAGTAGTAGTGCAGCAGCACCAGCAGTAAAGCAGCAGCAGCTGCTACAGTATAGTAGTTAGATGAAATATGTATTTGGTTATATATACAGTAGCTGCTACGTATATAACGAATACTGTCAGTTTGCCAAACTGCTGTCACTGTTAGACGTTACTTCAGTGACAATACATGTGACCATCTCTTTTATCACTGTCACTGTATTGAGACATGGTACAGTCATAGACCTGCTTGGGTTAGCATTACCTCCGACACATTTACCTGATCACAGGCATTTGGGCCATCTCAATAATAAAATGATTGTAAATAAACAAAATGTACTTGGCATTTTAATGTCTTAAAGGTTGTACCTCTTATCACGTTAATTCCACGTAGATGCCATTCAAATGTTCCTCTGCAACATGCACTCACCGCACGCACCCTACTGTGTAGACCTCTAAATTGTGCCCTAGAAATTTTTTTATAATCTGGCGCTACTATACATAGTTCTTGCATATATAGTTCTTGTTGTTTATATATATTCTTGTTTGTGCACACCGGCGTGCATGCGTGCGTGCAGTGTAATTGTGTGTCGCAGAGGAGCATTTGGCATTTACAGGAAATTATCGGCAATAATAGGAGAAACAGAGTAGAGAAACATTAAGACTTTGGTAGTAAATACATTTCGCGTTTATTTACCATATTTTGTATTGAAACGTTTAAAGTGTTTGTGATCACGACAAGCACAAGTGACGTTCATAGGGTCTATGTCCCCCAGGGTACTATCGGAGGGTACCCTGGGTACGGTTCGATATATCGGAACGTACCCTGGTAAATATCTGATCTGATATGGTTAGGGTTAGGGTTATGGTTAGGGAGTAGGCGTAGGCGACTCCATAGACTCGTTAGTGGAGTAGGCGAGGTACGGTCCGGCATATTAGATAGTACGTACCAGGGTAAGTTCCGATATATCGAACCGTACCCAGGGTACCCTCCGATAGTACCCTGGGGGACATAGACCCTCTCAGTCTCAGCACAAGTGACAAGAGACAACAAACTGAACATTTCGTGTTGTGGTATTTTTTCCGTAACAAAGGTCGATAAAAGGTATTTCAGAAGCTGATGATGCGTGGCAAGTGTTCTATGTGTAGATATTTGTTAGTAATTCAACGTTGCACGGCCAGGAACAAAAAAATGTTGCACAAATTCATAGTGCCTATGGGCGGCTACGGCAGTACTGACTACTACTGGCCCTAGCTAGTACTAGTAGGGGGTCTAGGTAGCTCTAGTACTATAGCCCGCGGATCGCTGCCGCAGGCTGCGGCAGCGATCCGCGGGCTATAGTACTAGAGCTAGGGGGCTAGGCTACTGTACTGGCTAGGTTATACACATTTTTAGAGCATCATCTAAATGGTCTAGCCACACGGTGCACTACACAGTGAGGGCATCGTAGTGATTGCCTGATAGCCAGGTACCTGTTTTAAACACGGCTCACACGGTTCAGCGTAGAAGTTGAACTTGACTTTTACTCCAGTAGGCTAGTCCAGTAGTCAAGTACAGGGAATTTTTGTTTACGCCGATCAGGCTTGCTCACCGAACCGAGTACTGGTCTGTGCTGCCATCTATTGGGTATGATGACAAGTAGAATTAAGTATTTACGCGCCGACCGTCACGTGATCAAAAACCTTGCGCGTGTGGGCATCCAGATCGATACACAAACGCTCTATTTATAGCACCATTTCGATCTGGCCGTAAGCAAGCCATTAGTGATATTCATTAGTTTCGCGACTGCGGTAAAATGCTTTACAGTTAGTTACATTGTTAGTTTCCATCAAATTTACGTCAAATACCTAGCTACGCGGAATGTGACTTCTATTCCGCGCGCTCGCCGTATATATGCAGGCGATATGTTGTGACGTCCCTTATCGTAGATGATGGTATGATGTAAATTGCACTGCAACATGCAAAAATAATAGCAAAAAATTCTCCTCGGTAATGTCTGGATTATTTGATAATATATAAGTGGTGGAATCGTCTGTTTGTGTATGAAGCTGTTGTTTTCATTAGATCGGCTCTCGTCCGCTCAGCTAAGTAGCTTCTCGCGCTGTATCTCCGCTGCTCGCCCGCTCTCGTACCCGTTTACTTGTTGACACGGCGGTCGGCTTATGTAGTTTACGGCCTTCCCTAGCCAAAACAGCGCGCCGCCGCGTGCGGCCCTGTTTGTTGATGTGGCACAGTAACGTTTGATACCAGCGTGCGGCGCACAGCCGTAGGAATGCGCAGCCAGCCGGTGCCTGCAAGGAGCCGGCGTCTTAGCGCTCTAGTGTTCCACTCCTGACGCCCTCGTCCACTTGTAACCTACCCAGGGCCGTACGCAGCGGGGGGGAGGGCAGCAGGGGCAGTTGCCCCCCTAGAGATTTTCAGAGTATGCCTTTTAATGGGACAAATAGGGCAATTGAGGGCGTGGGGAGTACCTTTGCCCCCCCTACAGAAAATTTCCTGCGTATTTGCCCCCCTACAGAAAATTTCCTGCGTACGGCCTTGAACTACCACGCGAGTACTCGGTATAGCGGTTCTTGTTGAACATCTGCGCCACGTTTAATGGTGTCGTTATGGGTTCATTTTAGAGCGCGGATTGCCCATTGGTGTTGACCCACAGGCACTTGGAACGTTTCAATAACAAAATTATAGAAATAGGCCTAAACACGAAATGTAGGCTTAATTACTACCAAAGTCTTAATGTTTCTTTACTCGCTTTCGCCTACTACTAGTAATAACTTTCTGTAAATGCTGCTCTGCAACACGCAAGTTCACTGCACGAACGTCACTGTGCACAAACATACATAATTATAAACTCTATAATTTTGTTGTTACGCCGTCCCGTCAACCTTTAAACTCTATAATTTTGCTGTTTGTGCACAGCGGCGTTCGTGTGATGTACTACGTGGTGGAGAGGAACATTTGAACGGCATTTACAGAGAGTTATATTACTAATAATAGGCGAAAGAGAGAAGAGAAACATTGAGACTTTGGTAGTAAATAAATACAATTCGTGTTTATTTACCATCATTTTATTATTGAAACCTTCCAAGTGCATGTGTGTTTACCGACGTCCCCAAGTGTGTACAGCTCTAGTATTATAGCTTATAGCGCTCTATCTCTACATTCTATTGCTCCATCACTAGGGCTTCCATCACTCTATCACTAGCTTCCATCACTCTATCACTAGCTTCCATTGCGCTATCACTAGCTTCCATCGCTATATCACTAGAGCTTCCATCGTTCTATCACTAGCTTCCATTGCGCTATCACTAGAGCTTCCGTTGCTCTATCACTAGCTTCTATCGCTCTATCACTACCTTCCGTTGCTCCATCACTAGGGCTTCCATCACTCTATCACTAGCTTCCATCTTTCTATCACCAGCTTCCGTTGCTCTATCACTAGAGCTTCTATCGCTCTATCACTAGAGATTCCATTGCTCTATCACTAGCTTCTATCACTCTATCACTAGCTTCTAGTAGTAGTACTGACAAGTTGTATTATTAACCATCATTTTTATTATTGAAACGGTCCAAGTGCCTGTGCGCGTGAGTGCGTGCGTGCGTGCGTGCGTATGTATGTGAGATTTGAACGTACTATTTATATTTGACACTGTGGTAGTGTGTGGTGGTTACGGTGTTTTTAGCAAATTGTATTGAGCTGCCCATAGAGCTATATGTGGCCATGCTTAATTGCTACTAAATGTCATTAAGGCTTGAAATCTCAATCAGGCAGTCTCCCCTCCTCTCTCTCTTCTCTGTCTCTGTCTCTGTCTGCTCTGTTCTGTCTCTGTCTCTGTCTCTGTCTCTGTCTCCTGTCCTCTGTCTCTGTCTCTGTCTCTCGTCTCTCGTCTCTGTCTCTGTCTCTGTCTCTGTCTCTGTCTCTGGTCCTCTGTTCTCTCTCTGTCTCTGTCTTGCTGTCTCCTGGTCTCTGTCTCTCTCTCTCTCTCTTCTCTTCTCGTCTCTCATCTCACTCTCTCCGCTCCCTTGCCTCCGCCTCCTCCCTCTCCTCTCTCTCTACTCTCTCTCATCTCTCTCCTCTCTCTCTCTCTCTTCCTCTCTCTCTCTCTCTCTCTCGTCTCTCTCTCTCTCTCTCTTTCTCTCTCTCCTCTCTTCCTCTCTCTCCTCTCTCTCCCACCTCTTTCTTCCTCCCTCTCTCTCTCTCTCTCATCCTCTCTCTCTCTCTCCTCCTCCTCTCTCTTCTCTCCTCCCTCCGCCTCCTCCCTCCTCCTCCTCGTCTCCTCTTTCCGTCCCTCTCTCTTATCCCTC
>NW_014577547.1:23010-40928 GCF_000485595.1 Priapulus caudatus | reverse complement strand
CGACGATCGGCCGTACTTTCTACGTCAACGAGCACGAGATGTACATCGCGGCCGCGGCGGCAATGCTTGCGCTCCGTCTCGCCCGCCTGCAGGGCTCGGCGTTACGCGGACGCCGTGGGGACGCGTCCGTGAGCGCATGCGTGGGACGGCGAACGGAACACTGCCGCTGCGCCCCCGCGCCGTATGGGGTCACGTGAAGCCTGAGCTCGGCCGGCGTCAACGTTTAGCCACTCGGCCCAGCGGCAGCGCGACCGGGCTCTGGCCGCCGGCGACATCCGGCTCCAAGGGCAGGAAGGTTGACGCTGGACGCAAACGACGTCGAACTGACCGGCCTGCCGCGGCGACGCGGTCGGCGGCGGCCGCGCGGCGAGACGTATTTCATCTGTGTGCGTTGTCAGACGCGGAACGCTTGTTTCCTGGCCGCGCCCACGTCAACTGCAGAGCAACGTCGAGACATCTGCCAGTGAGGGCGGGCTGCGTAGGCCGCTCTGGTTTCATCGACGAAGACCGTGGATGTAGTGGCGGTGACTGTTAGCGCGTGTAAACGACGATAACTGTACAAAATATCAGCCAGTAGCGCGTAACCATGACAACTGAAAGGCGGCTGCCTGCTGGTGATGATAACTAGGAAGTGCGTATAACTGGTTGGCGTCAGCAACTGATGAAGAAAATCCAGCAATAATATGAGGGATTCTAGGCTTAGTTGTCTTCGTTTTCCATTAGCATGTCAGTTTATTCTATTTACACACAGATGCAAACAGACACACACCACACTGCGCGCACACACACACACACCACACCACACACGCACGCCATGCACGCGCCACCAACACGCGCCACGCTAGCAGGCACGCACAAAATGTTTGTGTTTCTCTTGTCATTATTCTTGCTCCCAAACATCTGCTTGTTGTAATATAATATGTGTAAGATGATATTTAGCTAAGTCAAGTTGTAAATAGTGACTCGCACACACATAGCGCTGCTATGCTGCACGGAATCCATATCAAGTATTTTAAAATATTTTGCTACGTAGGAACTCTATAAATAATGTTGCAAAATAGATATGTTCACTCACTAATTATCTGACATACCAACTAGCTTGAACATGTGTTTTAGATGAATTTATTGGTAGCACGTCTCTGTGAATTTCCCAGCTAAACGCTGGTCTGTCTGCGTAATAATTCGTTAGCAGGCATGCATCTGAGTCGGTCACACCTCGGAACATATCATGGATACTACAAGAGCAGATAATACACATGTGTATTATCTGCTCTTGATACTACTTTGCGGTTGTCACGTTGATGCGTCACAGCAACTACCTCAGGTTATTAACCATAGCATTTTGGCAATGAAGGTGACGAAGGGTTGGTGATATGAACATTTTGCTCTTTTAAATAAATGTATCACTTGTGATTAGCATTCACATTTCTTACGTAACTACTGTCATTTCCATTCTACGCCACGCAGCGAACTTAGGTATTCTCTGCCAATGATACAGAAGCATGCTGAACAGCGTTCAGACACTACATGACACATGCATGTTTCCTCTGTCTCTCTCTCTCTCTCACGCGCTTCTCTCATTCATGATCTCCCTCTCTCACACGCTTCTATTGTTTATGCATCTCACTGTCACATCTCCTACTCTTGATTATTTTTTCGCAATGCCTGCTAATCTGACCGACTTACCGATCGTTCTCCGACTACTCCGCCCACATCACTATAGCGCGATCGCCACCTCTGGCATATTATTCTAGACATCTTATGCCAAAGATCACTAACTCCTACTTCATAACTGCCCGCATTAAGCCGACGCAACGCGACTTACTAAACGCATTAGCCTCGCCGCTGTACGAGACCACGAGATTACGTACCCGGCTAATTCCAGCTCCGGTCTGATCGAATATGCCCGATCAATGCCAAAGCTATCGGAGCGGCGGACCGCCTCTCGCAGAGTGCCAGCAGTTCTGTGGTCAGCAGCGAGGAGCTAACGAGTACGAGCTGCCAGTGTTTAGTTGGTTTGTACCGCTCGGTTCATCAACATTTTCGCTGATCTCGCTCGGAATCCGCGAACGAGCACACATTACGGTGTCTTCACCTGTGTAGAAGAGCGTGTAGTGTGATGTCTAGCGTTAGAGTGCGGCGTGTACGGTAGCAGCGGAATTGCCCTCCGCCGCACTTACGCGTGCTCGCGCGGACACACATTATATCAGGAGATCTAGTACTACACGACAACGCACCACATATATATATATACACCACACGTGGCCACAATACTTGGCGATGCTGTATCGTTCGAGTGCGCGCGTTAAGGGCCTAGGATTGATAGACGGAGTAGTTATGGGTCGACAATAGAGAGCTCGCTAATCATTAGGCGCCGTTGCCACTTGACGTCAGTCAAGTATGTGGCTGTGGTGATTGTTTGCCGCCGCATCTCCGACCGGCGATCTTAGCGATGGAGCAACGGAAGCTAGTGTAGCATGACTGGGAAGGTAGTGACTTAGAGTCTGATGGAGCCCTAGTGATGAGCAACGACGAGGTAGTGATAGAGCGATAGAAAGTATAGGCTAGAGCGATGGAAGCTCTAGTGATATAGCGATGGGAAGCTAGTGATAGAAAGATGGAAGCTATTGATAGAGTGATGGCAAGCCTAGTGATGGAGCAGCAACGGAACGGTAGTGCATAAAGCGAAGAAGTACGTGACTCAGAGCAACCGGAGTATGTGATAGAACCAATTGAAAGCTAGTGATAGAGCAATGGAAGCTAGTGATATAGCAAATGGAAGCCTAGTGACTGAGCAATGAAAGCTGTGATAGAGTGTGGAAAGCCCTAGTGATGAGAGCAACGGAGCTAGTGATAGAAGATGAAGCTAGTGTAGAATGATAGAGCTAGTGATAGAGCAATGGAATCTCTAGTGAGTAGAGCGATAGAACTCTAGTGATAGAGCAACTGGAAGCTGGTGCATAGAAAGATGAGCTCAGTGATAGAGCTGATAGAAGCTTAGTGCATAGAGAATGGAAATCTCTAGTGCATATAGCGATAGAAGCTCTAGTGATATGAGCAACGGAAAGCTGGTGGCATAGAAAGATGGAAGCTACTACTAGCCCTACCAGTACCAGTACCAGCAATAGTCTTAATGTTTGATATAACTTCACTTCAACACCGTCCAATACACCGCTGCAACACATAGCCCGCACGCCATTGTGCATGCACAGATACACAGTAGGTTAGAATGTGTCCTACTGTGTATCTGTGCATGCACAATGGCGTGCGGGCTATGTGTTGCAGCGGTGTATTGGACGGTGTTGAAGTGAAGTTATATCAAACATTAAGACTATTGCTGGTACTGGTACTGGTAGGGCTAGTACTAGTAGTAGTACTGACAAGTTGTATTTATTAACCATCATTTTATTATTGAAACGGTCCAAGTGCCTGTGCTCACGCGCACACACGGGCACGCACGTGCGCACACATATATTAAACACGCCCTATATCTTCGTACACCAAGTTGATTCTTGAGCTTACGCCCGTGTACTAATGCAACGTCTATATAAAACATTTCCCATAATTGTTTGCACACCGGCATTAGTGTAAACGGTGATATTAACAACGAGAAGCCAAGAATCTCATTCGAAAATGCGGCAGCCTCAAGCTCGTACGTACGCTATGCGATGATTTTCTAATAGCGGTGCATTTTCCATTATAAATGCTTAGCATTGGAAAACAAATTCTATTCCATACCGGACACACCCACACACACACACACACAGTCACACACACACACCCTGGTACAAATCAGCCACGTGTAACTAGAATACGCAATGTCCGCTAGAGAGCACACAGCTTCGCGAATATGCAGGCACCGCTCGATTAAGCTCGCGATACATACAAACTGCTCACGTGATCTCAGCCTCCGCCTTGGCAACGTAACAGCGAGTCGCCCGTAGCGTCTTGATGTACGCGGCGATCGCCTGTACCCTCCCTCCTCTACACGGCGCACACGGGTAGCCAGTGGTCGGAATGTAGCACGTACACGTACACGTACAGGCTCGATGCCGGCAGGGAGGGAACACACGACCGGTTTACGATCTCGTCGCTCTCACGGGCTCGGCGCGCGACGGGCGTACAGCACGAATAAGCATCGTGAGTCCGACGGCCGCCACCTGATACGCAAAGAATTGCGAGTATTCGCTCACGGCACCGGAATCGAGACCCGTAAGCGCGCGTCGGCGTCGAACGCGCCCCGCTGGAGCCCCGCCGTGGATTGATGGAAATCAGCTGCCGCCGGCGCGGGGGACGCTGCTTATTTATGTTTTAACGTCGGCGCGAGCATCGGAGTGTGCTGCCGTTACACGCGAAAGCGCCAGCCAATGATCGTCAGCTCGCTCACCACGACGCGAACAGGGATTCTTTACCGGAAGCAGATGCCGAGAGCGATCTTGTTAAAAAATAAATACGTTTATACAAAAAATCGGCCGAGCTGATATCAAGTGTCTCACAGCTTGGGAGAATCTCTTGCAAGGTTTACGTGTTGGTGAGATAAAGTCCGCTAAGTCAGCGATAGACGAGTGACGTCTTTACAGTCTCACATACCGTTGTTAGAAATCCAACACGTCGGCCGAGAAAATTCTCTTGTCGCCGACAAACCTTCATATCAATCATCGTGTTGCCCGTTGTTCTGCCCGCCCGTCTCACAGCCGCGTGATCGGTGCACGAATTATTCTTTCAAGTAGTTTATAGTCCTCCCGTGTTAATCAACATAAAATATATTTCAGAAACAATTGATAAAATCTTCGGGGAAATAAATTGATTGCTGTTCTTGGCCCCATAAACCTTTTTCCACTAAAATTAACGTGCCAGAGCCTTTAAGATTAAGATTATTACTTCCGCCAGGGGCGTGGCGGAGGTTATGTTTTCACCGGCGTGCCATTGTGTGTGTGTCACTGATCTCTATAATAATATCATAGAGTATCATAGTACTCTATGATACTCTATACTCTAGTACTCTATAAGTACTAGTATGGTAAAAATACGTATGATCAAAATACGTATAATAGTATGGTATAAATACTAGTATGGTACTCTAGTACTCTATAATAATATCATAGATATTATTATAGAGATCAGTGGTGTGTGTGTGTTCTATCACTAGAGCTTCTATCGCTCTATCACTAGAGATTCCATTGCTCTATCACTAGCTTCTATCACTCTATCACTAGCTTCCATCTTTCTATCACTAGCTTCCGTTGCTCCATCACTAGGGCTTCCATCACTCTATCACTAGCTTTCATTGCTCTATCACTAGCTTCCATTGCTATATCACTAGCTTCCATTGCTCTATCACTAGCTTTCATTGTTCTATCACTAGCTTCCGTTGCTCTATCACTAGCTTCTATCGCTTTATCACTACCTTCCGTTGCTCCATCACTAGGGCTTCCATCACTCTATCAATAGCTTCCATCTTTCTATCACTAGCTTCCATCGCTATATCACTAGAGCTTCCATCGCTCTATCACTAACTTCTATCGCTTTATCACTACCTTCCGTTGCTCCATCACTAGGGCTTCCATCACTCTATCACTACCTTCCATCACTCTATCACTAGCTTCCGTTGCTCCATCGCTAGAGATGGCCGGCGGAGATGGCGGCGGCAAACACACACGCACACACATACTTGACCTGACGTCAGTGGCAACGCGCTATGATTAGCGAGCTCTCTATGTCGACCCCATACACTCCGTCTACATCAGCCCTTGAACCGCGCACTCGACGATACAGCATCGCCAAGTTATTGATGCCACGTGTGTGTATATATATATATGTGTGTGCGTTGTCGTGTATATAGACTCCTGATATAATGTGTGTCCGCGCGAGCACGCGTAAGTGCGCGAGAGGGCAATTCCGCTGCTACCGTACACGCGCGCACGCGCTACGAACATCACACGTACAGCTCTTCTACACAGTGAAGACACCGTAATGTGTCTCGTTCGCATTCCCACGAGATCAGCGAAATGTTGATGACACGCGAGCGACAAACCACTAAAACACTTGGCAGCTCGTACTCGTTACTCTCGCTGCTGACCACAGAACTGCTGGTCACTTCAGAGCGGTCGCCGCGCCGATAGCTTTGGCATTGATCGGGCATATCGATCACGACCGGAGGCTGGAATTAGCCGGGTACGTAATCTCGTGCTCGTACACGCGAGGCTAATGCGTTTAGTAAGTCGCGTTGCGTCGGCTTAATGCGGGCAGTTATGAAGTAGGAGTTAGTGATCTTTGCATTAAGATGTCTAGAATAATATGCGCAGAGGTGGCGATCGCGCTATAGTGATGTGGGCGGAGAGTCGGAGACGATCGGTAAGTCGGTCAGATTAGCAGCATTGCGAAAAAATACAAGAGTAGGAGATGTGACAGTGAGAGCATAAACAATAGAAGCGTGTGAGAGAGGGAGATCATGAATGAGAGAAGCGCGTGAGAGAGAGAGAGAGACAGAGGGAAACATGCATGTGTCATGTTAGTGTCTGAACGCTGTTCAGCATGCTTCTGTACATTGGCAGAGAATACCTAAGTTTCGCTGCGTGCGGTAGAATGGAAATGACAGTAGTACGTAAGAAATGTGAATGCTAATCACAAGTGGATACATTTATTTAAAAGAGCAAATGTTCATATCACCAACCCTTCGTCACCTTCATCCAAAAGCTATGGTTAATAACCTGAGGCAGTTGCTGTGACGCATCAACGTGACAACGCAGTAGTATCAAGAGCAGATAATACACATGTGTATTATCTGCTCTTGGTAGTATCCATGAATGTTCCGAGGTGTGACCGACTCAGATGCATGCCTGCTAACGAATTATTACCAGACAGACCAGCGTTTAGCTGGGAAATTCACAGACGCTACCAATAAATTCATCTAAAACACATGTTCAAGCTAGTTGGTATGTCAGATAATTAGTGAGTGAACATATCTATTTTGCAACATTATTTTATAGAGTTTCCTACGTACAAATATTTTAAAATACTTGATATGGATTCCGTGCAGCATAGCAGCTGCTATGTGTGTCGAGTCACTATTTACAACTTGACTTACTAAATATCATCTTACACATATTATATTACAACAAGCAGATGTTTGGGAGCAAGAAGTAATGACAGAGAAACACAAACATTTTGTGCGTGCCTGCTAGCGTGCGCGTGTGGTGCGCGTGCATGCGTGCGTGTGTGTGTGTGTGTGTGTGTGTGTGCGCGCGTGTGTGTGTGTGTCTGTTTGCATCTGTGTGTAAATAGATATAAACTGACATGCTAATGGAAAAACGAAGACAACTAAGCCTAGAATCCCTCATATTATTGCTGGATTTTCTTCATCAGTTGCTGAAGCCAACCAGTTGAACGCACTTCCTAGTTATCATCACCAGCAGGCGCCTTTTCAGTTGTCATGGTTACGCGTACTGGCTGATATTTTGTACAGTTATCGTCGTTACACGCGCTAACAGTCACCGCCACTACATCCACGGTCTTCGTCGATGAAACCAGAGCGGCCTACGCAGCCCGCCCTCACTGGCAGATGTCTCGACTTGCTCTGCAGTTGACGTTGGGCGCGGCCAGGAACAAGCGTCCGCTCTGACAAACGCACACCTGAAATACGTCGTCGCCGGACCGGCCGCCGCCGGACCGCGTCGCCGCGGGCAGGCCGGTCAGTTCGACGTCGTTTGCGTCCAGCGTCACCTTCCTGCCCTTGAGCCGGATGTCGCCGGCGGCCGACACGTCGACGTTGCCGCTGGCCGAGTGCACGTTGACCCCGGCCGGAGCCTCAAGGCTCACGTGACCCATCGGCGCCTCGCAGCGCAGTTCGTCGCCGTCCCCCGCGCTCACGAGCGGCGTCTGCACGGCGTCGGCGAACGCCGAGCCCTGCAGGCCGGCGACGCGCAGCCGCCGCGGCCCGATGTACATCTCGTGCTCGTTGACGTAGAAGTACGGCCGATCGTCGCCGCTGCCGCCGCGAACCTCGAAGTGCTGGCAGAAGAGCTGCGCCATGCGGTCGCCGACGACGAGCCGCGTCGTCACGCGGCCCGCGCCGTCGCGCGCGCTCACCGTCACGTTGCGCGCCGAGTCGACGCGCAGCGCGTCGTCGTCGCGCGAGCGCACGCCCGCCGCGTGCACGGGACCCGAGAACTCAGCGTCGCCATCGACGATCACGCCGGCGTCGCTCACGCGCAGCCGGCCGAGGCCACCGACGTGGAAGTCGACGGTCTTCATGATCCAGGCGGTGAGCGCCAGGTTGACGATGATGAGGACGAGCAGAAGCAGCACGCAGCCGTAGAGGCAGCGCTTGCGCCAGCCGTAGACGCCCGTCGCGTAGTACGCCTTCGCCGGGTCGGCAGCGTCGCTAGCTTCGCTGCCGGGACCCTTCACCTCGCCGCGACCCATCGCTCACTGGTGCTGACCCCTGGCGGCCACGACGGGATGATCGTTCGTCTGCAGGAGAAATGAGGTGGCGAGTTAGGACGTGTGGGCGTGTGCCAGTGGGAGAGAGAGAGAGCGAGAGAGAATGCAGAAGAGAGAGAGAGAGGAGAGAGAGAGAGAGAGAAGAGAGAGGAGAGAAGAGAGAGAGAGAGAGAACAGAGAGAGGAGAGAGAGAGAGAGAGAGAGGAGAGAGAGAGAGAGAGAGAGAGAGAAGAGAGAAGAAGAGCAGAGAGAGACTAGAGAGAGAAGAGAAGAGAGAGGAGAGAGAGAGAGGAGAGAGAGAGATGAAAGGAGAGAGAGAAGACGAGAGAGAGAGAGAGAGGAGAGCCAGAGAGGAGAGAGAGAGAGAAGAGAGAGAGGGAGAGACGAGAGAGAGAGAGAGAGAGAGAGAGAGAGAGAGAGAAGAGAGAGAGAGAGAGAGAGAGAGAGTGAGAGAGTAGAAGAGAGCAAGAGAGAGAGATCGAGAGAGAGAGAATAAGAAGAAGAAGAAGATAGAGAGCGAGAGAGAAGAGGACGAGAGAGAGAGAGAGAGAGAGAGAGAGAGAGAGAGAGAGAGAGAGAGAGAGAGAGGGAGGAGAAGGAGAGAGGAGGAAGAGAGAGAGGAGAGAGAGAGAGAGAGAGAGAGTGCGAGGGAGAGAGAGGAGCGGGGAGGGAGGGGCCAGGGAGGGAGGGAGGGGAGAAAAGCAGAGAGGGAAGGAAGAGAGAGAGAGAGAGGGACGGGAGAGCAGAGAGCGGAGAGAGAGAGCGAGAGCGAAGAGAGAGAAAGGAGAGGAGGAGGGAGACGAGATGCGCAAGGAGAGAGCAGAAGAAAGAGTAGAAGAGAGAGAGGAGAGAGAGAGAGAGAGAGAGAGAGAGAGAGGAGAGAGAGAGAAGAGAAGAGAGAGAAGATGAGAGAGAGAGAGAGAGATGAGAGAGGGAGGAGGGAGGAGGAAGGGAGGGAGAGAGTGAGATGAGAGAGAGAGAGAGCAAGAGAGAGAAGAGAGAGACAGAGACCAAGGAGACAGAAGACAGAGACAGAGAGAGAACAGAGACAGAGACAGAGACAGAGACAGAGACAGAGAACAGAGACAAGAGACGAGAGACAGCAGTACAGAGACAAGACAGAGACAGAGACAGAGACAGAGACAGAGACAGACAGACAGAAGACAGAGACAGAGACAGAGAGAGAGAGAGGAGGGAGACGCTGATTAATATTTTCAAGCCTTAATTGAATCATTAGTATCAATTAGCATGGCCACATATAGGCTCTATTGGGCAGCTCAATACAATTTCTAAAAACACCAGTAACCACCTACACACTACCACAGTGCTCAAAATATAAATTCTCGTTCAAATCTGTCACATAACATGGAACGCACGCCACGCACGCACGTTGGTGCACTTCACGCCGCTACGCAGGCACTTGGACCGCGTTTAAATAAATAAATGAAATGATGGTAATAAATAAACTTGTCAGTACTCGACTACTAGAGTTGTGTTTTTTTTTTCTACCCTAACCAGCACGCAGTACCAGCAATAGGTCTTAAATGTTTGATATAACTCACTTAAAACACTCGTCCAAGTATCCAACGCTGCACAATAAGCCCGCAGCGCCGCATTGTGCATGCTACAGATACACAGTAGGTTAGAATGTTCCTAACTGTGTATCTGTGCATGCACAATGGCGTGCGGGCTATGTGTTTGCAGCGTGTAATTGGACGGTGTTGAATGAAGTTATATCAAACATTAAGACTATGCTGTACTAGGTACTGTAGGGTGTACTATATATTTACTGACAAGTTGTATTTATTAACATCATTTTATTATTGAAACGGTCCCAAGTGGCCTGATGCTACGCACACACGGCGACGCACCGTGGATAATATAGCTAACACCAACAGGCCCGAGTATCTCGTAACATCGTGCTGAACCAGGTGACCGGCCCCAAGTTGATTCGTCTTGAGCTTACGCGGCCCGTGACCTAATGCAACGTCTATATAAAACTTTCCCATAATTGATATTGTGCCACACCGGCATTAAGTGTAAAACGGTGATAATTAACATAGCGGAGACAGCCAGAATCATCATTCGAAAATGCGGGCAGCCTCAATCGACGTACGCTATGCTAGATTTTCTAAAATAGCCGTGCATTTTCCATTATAAATGCTTAGGCCATGTGAAAACAAAGTGTTCTATTCCATTACCGCGACACATGGCCCACACATGCATACCACACACAGTCACAACACAGACACCACGTAAGGCTGCTGGGTACGAAAATTAGCCACGTGGTAACTAGAATTAGGCAAAGTGTTCGCGCGTGTAAGAGAGCACAGCAGCCTGTGCGGCGGGATAATTTATGCAGGGCACGCGCTCGATTAATGCGCGGCGAAGCATACAGAACTGCTCACAGGGATCCGTTAGCCTCGGCGCCTTGCAACGGTAAGGCGAGGTCAGCCCCGTAGTCGTGCTTGATGGTCACGCGCGATCGCGGCTAGTACCCGTCCCTCCTCTTACACACCGCTAACACGGGTAGCCGAGTGTCGGGAATGTAGCAGCGTTGACACGTCATACCTAACAGGCTCGATTGCCGGCAGGGATGGAACACGACACGCGGTTGAGACGATCCTCGTGTCGCTCTCACGGGGCTCGCGCGCGACGGGACGTAACAGTCACGAATAATCATGCGGAGGTCGACGGCGCGCCACCGAGTAGCGGCCAAAGAATTGCGAGTGATTCGCGTCACATGGCAACCGGAATCGAGACCCGTAAGCGGCGCGTCGGGCGTGCGAACGCCCCCGCTGGAGCACGGCCGTGGATTGATTGGAAATCAGCTGGCGAGCCGGCGCGCGGGGGACGTGCTGCTGTATTAATGTTTAGACGGTCGGGCGACAGCGATCGATGTGCTGCCGTTCAGCATCGGCGAAAGCGCCACACGCCAGATGATCGTCAGCTTCGCTCACCCACGGACGCGACACAGGTGATTCTTTTACCGGGAAGGCAGGATTCGCCTGAGAGCGATCGTGTTGTTAAAAAGCAGTAAATTACGTTTAGTACAAAATCGGGCCCGAGCTTGGATTAGTCGAATATTCTCAGCAGCTGCGAGAATCTCCTGCTTGCAAGGGTTTTTACGTGTTGGTGAATGCATAAACGTCGCGCTAATCAGCGATAGACGAGTGCCTCTTTACAGTCCACATATTCTGTTGTTAGAACAATCCAAAGCACGTCTCGTCCGGAGAAGAATCTCCAGTTATGTCGCCGACATAACCCTTACATATCAATCACGTGTTCTCCTTGTTCTGACTCCGCCCGTCCTCACACTCCTGCGTCGATCGTGCACCGAATTATTGCTTTTGCAGGTAAGTTGGATAGTCGCTCACCCGCGTGTTAATCAAGGACATAAAATATATTTAGAAACAATTGATAAAATCTTCGAATATAATTTGATTGCTGTTCTTGCGGCCCCCATAAACTCTAGTTTCTGCAACTAAAGCTTAACGGCCAGAGCCTTTAAAGATAAGATTATTACTTCCGCCAGGGCGTGGCGGAGGTTAATGTCACCGGCGTGCCATTGTGTGTGTGTCACTGATCTCTATAAATAATATTCATAAGAGTATCATAAACGTAACTCGTAATTGATACTCTATATCTCTAGTACTACAATCAGTACTAGTATGGTATAAAATACTATGATAGAAATACGATAAAGTAGGTATACAATACTAGTATGGTACTCTAAAGTACTCTACTAATAAATCATAATTATATTATAGGATCAAGTGTGTGTGTGTGTTACCATGCACGTTCAGTTCACTTCCGCTAGGGTGCGCTGGCTGTAACCTTACAAACACCAACCACAAGGCTAAGGGGCCAAGCGTACACAGCTCCCACCTGCACGCTTCGCCACTAATCGGATCCAATTAATTATTAATTGTAATTAATGTAATTAATTTTTCACTTAATTAGATTAATTAATTAATCAAATACTTTAACGGATTGAGAGAATTTCAGGGGACTGCCTTGCGGCGGTCTGTGGCTCCTCCGAGTGCTCAGTTTAGACATCGATTATGTTCTGAAACGACTCTGGCGCTCAGCCAACTACACGTTGAAGCCACGAACAATCGGTGTCAGTCGCCTCGCATTGCTATTATCCGATACCGACTATGGAATATGCGGCATAATACACATGCTATTATTTATTAAAATAGACTGTATAAAACTTTACGTTTTTCCTCAAGAAATAATTTTGAAAGATCGGTCGACTTTTCCCTCACAAACCCATGAAGTTTCTATTCAACAAACTTTATGAAATGATCGTATATATATATTATATATATACGCGCTCGCCACGATATATATAAGTGGGCAATATATACTATATGTGTTGTGTGTCTGTGTGGTGGTGTGTTGTGTGTGTGTGTGTCGGTGTCGGTGTGGTGTGGTGTGTTGTGTGTGTGTGTGTGTGTGTGTGTGTGTGTGTGTGTGTGTGTGTGTGTGTGTGTGTGTGTGTGTGTGTGTGTGTGTGTGTGTGTGTGTGTGTGTGTGTGTGTGTGTGTGTGTGTGTGTGTGTGTGTGTGTGTGTGTGTGTGTGTATTCGTGCGTGCGTGCGTGCGCGCGCGCGTGTGTGTGTAAAATACCCATGTATTCCAAAAGGTGTCGCCACTAGTTCATTGATCTAAAGCATTTAACCAACTATACAATATACACGCGTAAACTGTCATGAATATGTTAATTCTCAGCTTATATTACATATTAATATGTATTCATAAAGCTTTAAAGTGATTACATCACCGTAAATAGTACAAATTAAAAAAAAATCCACTTTTTCACAAAATATAAGTAATTCTGTTCACTTTTTATGATTAAATTGCTGCATTATACTTCCAATTTTACTATATTGTTCGATGTGAATCATACACTCGTGACTCATACATAGCCCATAGCAAACAATTAATGTCAGGAACATAATATCAAATCGTCTAGGTTTTTTGGATTTTTAACTAGTTGAGAAACAATCTTATCAGGTAAGAACTTGACGATACGTTTAGTCCCGTTAGTTCTTACTTTTAATGTAAAAAAATGGCAACAAAATTTTTACAAATTCTACCATAGAAAATTCGTGTGTGTTTAAAAAGAAGTGAGAAGAACCGGTCTCTGTTTTCGTTAGAAATGAAATAGACACTTAAACTTGCCGCCTACTGGATATGGACTGCCAGAATAATCGCTGTAATTTATACAATATAGGCACCTACAGGAGTGGCACGTGAGATACAAATAGTTTTAAACCCGAATCCCTGCTAAAAGACATTCAGCTGGCAGTTATTAAATGCCATTGAACCTAACTATTACAACGGGCGATATAAACACTGAACACATCTATATGACCTATATTGTAGCGCCGTTGTTGACCTTCTTGGGAACACCGAAACGAAAACCCGATCTGTGGATATGGTAATGGTTGTTTAGCATACGAGTGCGTCAAGAAACTTATAATTATTTCCTTGCGTAGTGATGATACATGTCTTTTCTGTTTGAGTGCCCATATATATGCAATAGCCTTCAACAAAAAGCAGTTGAATTCATAGAAACACGAATATATTGCTTTCCATTAACTTTAACTGTCAAATTTTATCACGAGCCATTTACATTTTAACCTGTGTAATAGTGTGTATTATTGCCGCGAAAGTTTAGTGCAAGAAAAGCCAAACAAACTTGTCAGCGACCGTGCTCTGAAAGCTAAAGCTAATAACGCACGTGTACAAATTCTATGACTGCGTGACGCGCAACTTCCGAGGTTGCTAAAATCCACCGTCAGATGTCACTGAAAGTTCATATAGAATCAGTGTTGTGTATGGTACTGCGACTGGCGATAAATCTAATGAACTGTAGTTTATTGAACCGCAAATGATGAGGGAACAGGATCAGGAACACTGAAAAAATATGATGTTGGATGCTGGTAAGCAAAAAATCCTGACTAATTGCCAACTAACAGCTGACTGTGAGAAGGTGTCTCATTATACGATGCAAAGAGATGCTAGATTCCTTGCCTCTATAGTTTTAAATGAAGCACACGTCTTGTAGTTAGTCGAGCGTGAACTTCTCTAAGCCATGATCCTCGCCGGATAGGATCTCTCAATATAGAAACCGTTTTGACGATATCTTGGGAAAATCGTTAAAAATATCTATTCTTAGTAGTTTTTTTGGAATAACGTCAGTTATTTCTTTAAATAGCTGTTAATTACCCCTGTACATTTTTAGCTTTGAGAAACCCCAGGATTAGCGATCCATGTCTAGGATTGTGATAAGGCAAATACTGTCATAATGTTAACGACGCGTTTTTCACGATTTAGGTTTTAGTAAGAATTACTAAATATAACTCGCAATGTAACCAAGACATAACTATGACGCAATTACAGTCTATGACAGGGGAGAACATGTCACGGGGTCCGAATGATAGTGTCGATGAAGTGTTTAGGACTGAAATTTTCCTAAAGTCGGAATTTGTCTTCATAAGGGGTTAGGATAACGGCTAGGGCATTTCAGACTTTCTACTAGCCATCGAGCTGGAAATTGGATAGAGCCCCTAGAACTGTCCACGTAAATCGTAAATCGATATCTAAGTTATTTGTTGAAGAATGAAACGTCTTTGTGCTTAATTGTGCAAGTCATCGAGAAGACTTCGATGAAACGGGATCACAATGCTTAAACAAATAGACTGTTGGACATGGTGATGGAGTATATTTAATCGCGCTCATTTCGATGTTGAATGAGTGATAAGCGGCTAAGGTACACGTATCGTATGACACCGTGAGACGTAAACGCGCATGTAGCATCGAATATATGCGCACAAGTTGGGGAACATCACAACAATAAACAGTTTTCTTCTACTGTTTGTCTTCCCCAATTAAACAATTGTTCGGCACAGTTTATTCGCACCCAACTTGTCTTTAGATACCGATTGATTAGATTGCCGCTTTGTTCTTTGTAGAGGGGAACAGTGCTCACCTGCCAGATGTTGCATGCACGGTGCAACGAAACCCTAGAACCCTAACAAATACATAACTATATATACGTAAATTTCGACTACTCGCAGGAAGTCGGTATAGTCATAGCTGCTTATTGTGGTCTCGGCGGAACATATATTCGGTAAGACGATGCCATCGCAGCACGGCACCGCACAAAAGCTGCCGCGAATGATACTGAAGTGGTGGGTGTCGCTGCTACGTGATCCTGCGACCATCGGCATCACAGGACGGCGGCTTCCCACCTGCCTGCAGAGATTCCCGCGTTCTTCGCGGGAGGAATTAAGACGGCTCGCAACGAGCTGCGACAGCTCACAGCCGCAGCTACAGCGCGACCAAAGCTCCACGATATAGTTGAGATATGGAGTGGAGAACAGTGAGTATACTCTACGAGTGGCTGCGCACATGTGCAACTGTCAGATACATAAACCGCAAACATAATCAGCGCTAACGGAATTATCGGGTAAAATATTTTCATTCGAAAACAATAAAATAAAATTAAGAATAACACGATATTAAGCATTAAAGATGGGAGATAAGCACTTCAATTATTCATTGCGTAGATTCGCTTAAACATTACTAGAACGAAATTATCCAGGAAAAAAAGTTGGTTACATTTGCTTAATTTTAGAGTGTTTTATTTGCTACGAATTTAATCTGACGGTGGCTATAGTTCCGTTCACATGTATCATTTGTGCAGGACATGGTTGGATGTACTGACCGCGCTCACTGGACGAAGTAATTTACTTACTTCATGGAGCTACTAATTAAGAAGCCAATAAATTAGCCAGGTTATCAATACCTCATGAATAGTAGCTGCACTGCGCGTGTGCCAGTGCGGGTGAGTACGCGAGTATAACTCATAGAGTATAACTCACAGAGTGTCATCATCTGTGTGTATACGTACCACAAGTCGACCGCCTTCAAGTTAGAGTCATCTTCTTGTTGGCTTTGTCAAACATGGTTTGTAAAACCCAAATTGAAGACGGGCAAATTCTTTGAAAAAGAAAGCCAGATGCCGCTTCCATGGAGATGGTATGACTGCATAAGCGGGCAGTGCAGCAATTACTCTAGTCGTGTGCATGGCGGTCATATACGTCCTCTAGATGTAACTAATTCATCGTAGGTAATATCATCATGGAAGCTTCTCCAGTCAATTAAACGACCGACCTCACCTCAATATAGTAAGGTCATAATGATGTTCTTACGTGTACGTACTGTATATAGTTGTTACTATTAAACAGAATACTCACATTTACAAGTAACTATAATTAACTATCTAACTAACGACAATTCCACACACACGCGAGCGCGTACGCATGCATGCACACATGCACGCACGCGCGCATGTACAAATGCTAGACATAGGCGCTCGTGCATGCACGTGCGCTCTGACAGTGCACGTAGGAGTTACCCTGAACATTTCGTATAATATTTCTATCAAAATTCCAATTCGTTACACCACAGAGCCTGCGCGATATGATTGCCTATAAGACAGAATAATTACGAACGTAGTGACGTAATTACTGCCCCACGTTCCCATAATTGCGATTAGCAATAATGGTGAATAAGAAATCGCTGACTATATGCTCGATACATTTATTGTTCTTGTTGTACACGGTCCATAGAGTCGATACCCGCATACATCCGCCACAGATAACAATGCCAACAAATGACTAGATTAGAAATCACGTTTCAACACAATCACACTATCTCACATTTTTCACATCTATGCAAGGTGCTTGCACTTATTTCTGGGTTAGACCCTAACAGCTATATAGAAAAGTTTCGATTATACATTGTGTCTATATGTGCGTGAATGCGTGGGTGTGTGGATGTGTGCGGTGGGTGTCTTGGGGTACGTGCGAAGTGGGGCGCGTGCGCTCATGTGTACCAGCCGATGATTGATATATGGTGCTAATCTAGAAATTAGCCGTGATGAGCTTTCTTTCGTTTCCTGTCGTTGTCATTGATTTAATTACCATTGAAGCGGAATCATGTAGAATGATGGGTAAACACACCTACACACGCGCGCGCCCACATACATACACAAACGCACGCACGCACGCCCACATACACACATACACACATACACACATACACACACGAACGCACGCACGCACGCCTACACACATACACACATACACACACGCACGCATGCACGCCCACACACATACACACATACACACACGAACGCACGCACGCACGCCTACACACATACACACATACACACACGCACGCATGCACGCCCACACACATACACACATACACACACGAACGCACGCACGCCCACACACATACACACATACACACACGCACGCATGCACGCCCACACACATACACACATACACACACGAACGCACGCACGCCCACACACATACACACATACACACACGCACGCATGCACGCCCACACACATACACACATACACACACGAACGCACGCACGCCCACACAC
>NW_014577547.1:15055-19893 GCF_000485595.1 Priapulus caudatus | reverse complement strand
TATCTATCTATCTATCTATCTATCTATCTATCTATCTATCTATCTATCTATCTATCTATCTATCTATCTATCTATCTATCTATCTATCTATCTATTAATCTATCTATCTATCTATCTATCTATCTATTAATCTATCTGTCTGTCTGTCTGTCTGTCTGCATGTATGTCTGCCTGCCTGTCTGCATGTCTCCCTGCCTGTCTGCCTACTATAAAGCATATATACCGTCTGACAGAAACAGGCCGTGACCAGACCGCGACGTCCGCGTGGTTGATAGACGGACCTGCTTCTGCAGACGGACGCACCACTCCGCCCATATCTACGTGTGGCCCCACTAGCTACGCCGACATTGCCTGCGACACCACAAGCCAGTTAGATAACTACCGCACTGGCAGCAAATCGCACACGAAAAGGGTAAGACGGGTTTTATTGCGCGGGTGCGTACCTACGTGCGTGCGTGCGTGCGTGCGTGCGTGCGTGCGTGCATGCGCGCACACGCGTTAACCTGCTTGATTGTTGTTCTGGTCCTACAGCCCGGACCACTAGGAAGATGTAATGGAGGGAAATACAGACGGAAGATAATAACTGCCTATTGTTCATCGTTTTATTAATTCGGCATTCTCCAAAAAATCATTTTCACATTATCAATAATTTAATAATAAATAAATAAAATGGTTTAAATATATGTATAATTTGCGCAAACGCACGATAACTACGATGCTGTATCTGTCCAGTGCACGATACGCGATATACTCGCGTTCTCGTACTACAGTCCGTACGACACTCGTGCGCGATTTGATTACAAACTCGCTATGTGGGATTAGAAATCTCACATGCAGCAGCACAGGTTATTATTCAAACATAAACTTACAGCCAGTAACTATTAAGAATAAATAATGTGTGTACGACCACGAGGCTATAATTGTGGGTTCTAGGACTTTTGGGTTCTTAACTTATATCAGAAGTAGATAATAGGGAATCCCCTAGGGAATTCCCTATTATCTACTCCTGCTTATATGAATTTATCCCATAATATTTAAACTACAAGTAGTGCTCCCTGAACGTGTAGCTAAAAGTTTCGGTATGCCACAACTGCATATCTCCTGCATTTTCATGCCGTTATATCGCGTAATCTCTCAGATGTATCGTACAATAATAACTTTTTTTCAGAATTGTGCTTCCTATGTCATTCTGCTTAGCTTGTTAATAAACGTAATCACGTTAGATAGGGCCTAATTACATAATTTCAGCCCGGCGTGTTACTTCAATATCCCCGGTTGTTGCAAAGGCCCCGTTGCTTGACATTTCGTTTGTCGTCATCTGTCAGTACACTCCCTCCTCTCTGAATTCCTACCAACCAACGACGACCCACTGTAAAGTGCCGTAAGTTTTCTGATTTTCCCGGTCTCCAATTTCCGTTTTCCTGTAAATGGCAGGAGAAGGATGCACCGCTAGATGGCGACGAGGAGATGGGCGGTGGCGTGCATGGAGCGGCGGCTATGGCGAGACAGCTGGATCGCCGACGCTGCATCGTCATCGGCGTCATCATCAGCATCGAGGTCGGCATTGTGATGTTCATCATTCTCAGATCCTACCTGTCCTGAATCGTACCCATCCTGTACGTCATCTGTCTAGCATACTCACATCTTACGGGTCTTGTACATCTCCTGTCCCGCATACTAATATCTTACCTGTTGTGAATCTTACCTACGCTACACGCACCTGTCCATCATACACAACTCTCACCTGTCATGTACGTCACCTGTCCTGTACGTCACCTCTCTTGTACGTCACCTGTCCTGTACGTCACCTGTCCTGTACGTCTCATCTCCTGTACGTCGCATGTCCTGTACGTCACCTGTCCTGTAGGTTACCTGTTCTGTAGTTCACCTGTCCTGTACGCCATCTGTCCTGTACGTCACCAGGCTTGTAGGTCACCTGTCCTGTACGTCACCTGTCTTGTACGTCATCTGTCCTGTACGTCACATGTCCTGTACGTCACCTGTCTTGTACGCCATCTGTCCTGTATGTCACATGTCCTGCATGTTCAGATCTCATCTGTCCTGTACGTCACCTGTCTTGTACGTCACTTGTCCTGTACGTCACCTGTCCTGTACGTCACATGTTCTGTACGTCATATGTCCTGTACGTCACATGTTCTGTACGTCATATGTCCTGTACGTCACATGTCATGCATGTTCAGATCTCCCCTGTCCTGTACGTCACCTGTTCTGTACATCACCTGTCCATCATACACAGATCTTACCTGCGCCGTACGTTATCTGTGCTGCATACTCAGATCTTACCTGTCCTGTACGTCATCTGTCCTGCATACTCAGATCTTACCTGTCCTGTACGTCACATGTCCTGTACGTCACCTGTCCTGCATGTTCACATCTTACCTGTCTTGTACGTCACATGTCCTGTACGTCACCTGTCCTGCATGCTCAGATCTTACCTAACATGTACGCACCTGTCCAGTATGCTCAGATCTTACCAGTCCTGTACTTCGCCTCTTCTGCATATCATCTGTATTGTACACCTACCTGTCATGTGAGTCACCACTTCTGTATCTCACCTGTAGAGTATACTTACCTGTCCTTCACATCACCTCACTTGTATCTGACCTTTACTGCACCCATACCTGTTCTGCATCTCAATACGTACCCACTCCGGGATCACTCACTCACCACTCACGTTACAGACTATGTCAATGGCCTGAGGAACGTGCAGGCGTGTGTGTGATAGTTCATCAGTTACGTGCACTGCATCATGTCATCACTGCATCATGTCGCAGTTGTCTTGATGATCTCCAGAAACCTACGCTGTAATACACGTGTGCTTACGCCTGTCATTCACGGCCGGTTGTCGCTGAGGTTTAGCCCATCGATTGCTATACATCGGTGTATATATAGTTAAATAGTAGAATGTTCGAATAGTCAAAAATACGTTTATTACCGTAGACCGACCGCACTCAACGCTGTCGGCCGATTCAAGTAAAGATACTACAGCATTGAGTCTGCATTTGAGTCGGAATTGATGTCAGATACAGAATCTATTTTTATCATGTCCAATATTCTAAACGTATATAATTCAAAATTCCGGTATCATATAACCAATGACTTCGCTTCTCTTCGAAGTTTGTATCCGGTTCGAATTGCGTAGCAACGAATACGAAGGTAATCTTTGTAATATTAAGCCGTGCGACACCTCGTGCGTAACGTTATATACTAGAAAAAAGAGAGAAAAGTAATAAACGACAAATAATATGTTATTAGTGTGTATGCGTGTATTTATATGAATATGTCCTTATATGCACGCTTGTTAATAGGTGATTACGCATGCAGCAACCTGTCTTACTGCATTTTCATTTTAAATATTAGGACATTGAAAAGCGCTCTGTATAAATAATTACGTCGTACAATTACTGACAACGTTGAGCGTAATAAGTATTTCAACGGCAATTGCTTGAGAAAATATAATTGCGTGTTACTGATGCTGCTAGTTATATATTTATATAGCTAACGTAGTGTAACGCCCGTTGTATCGGTTGCGGGAAGGATAAAGAGCGCGAAGCTTGCGTGTGCGTTTGTTGAGTCGATTTATAGATGGCCTGGAACATAGACCTCCTATAACATGTACATAGCACATCTATGATCTGAATGAGACCCGCCAGGTTTGTATCATGCATGTTGGTGTGAGGGACATAAGGATGACATACCAAAGAATGTTGCAATGCCACATTAGGCGTGTTCGGCTATCGTTGCCCGCTTGGTGATATTTGGATGACGGCATGAATCATTAATGAAACCATCATCACGGCACACAATTTTTTTTGAAGGTTTGAAAAACGCACTGTATTACGAAATAGAGTATGTACTATTCATACAATGTAATGGCGATCGCACGGCTAAGAGTTGCTAGAATGTGCTATAAAAAATGACACTACGATACGTGAGATTGCGCAATAAAGTGAACTATAGCTCCCAGTTGTATTGCGCTATACAATAAAGCATATATTATGGGCTAGATCGCCCCATTGCACTTGGCCGGCCCGACGAGTGTGCCGATAACGACAGCCTAATGCAGCCAGTCCCGTAGCTTCCGAAGAAATGTCTGTGTATAATGGCGTTACCACTGGTCATTTTCGATTAACACTAATGGATTTCAAGAAATTTGACAAGTACACAAGTATATCGAGTCACCAGACTTTTCAGATAACCAGTGGCCGTGACTGATTAACAGACCTTTTATTGTTAACACCAGGTGACGCAAAGTCTGCCGTCTTCAAGAGTCAATAATCGTATATCAACTAACACAAGCTTATTACAAAGGCATCTCGACAACGTAATATTTGGGAAATGCAGGTGTAAAGGGGTCTATCATGCTCCTAGAAATCGAGTTAAAAGCAGAATAGTATCTCCCAGGCTTAGGCCTACCCGTGAGTCGGGCGTAGCATGCCATCCGTCCAATCAAAAAATAACTGGCCCATTTCAGAGAGTAAAATAATTTTATTGGGAAATAAAGTAAAAGTAAATGTTCTAGTACTCCTAATAATTCCTGTCGGTTATACGCGGCACAACTGCTCCCGTATGATCTATCTACCCCATCTTACGGGTATAAATAATATAGTGCATTATAAATATGTATATGTATGTGTATATGTATATGTATGTGTATGTGTATCTGTATGTATGTATGTGTGTGTGTGTGTGTGTGTGTGTGTGTGTGTGTGTGTGTGTGTATGTGTGTATGTGTATGTGTATGTGTATGCGTATGCGTATGCGTATGCGTATGCGTATGCGTATGCGTATGCGTATGCGTATGCGTATGCGTATGC